>NW_024755359.1:0-17500 GCF_018991925.1 Homarus americanus
CCCTTCCTCCTGTGTGGTCTTGGTCACCTTAAGCTTTAACTACTACCCTCCCTCCTGGCAGATAGTTCACGCTGATGCTGGACCTACACCCTCCCACCTATGTGGTCTTGTTCTCCCTGATGCTGAACCTACCATCCCTAATGTGTGGTCTTGCTCGCCCACGATGCTGGACACCACACTGCACCCCCCCTGTGTGTTTCTTATTCACCATGATGCTGGACCTACACCCTCTCCTCTGGCCGAGTGCCCATTTACGCTGGACCTACGCCCTCCTCCTATATGTGGTCTTGTTCACTAGTCTTGGACCTACACCCTTCCTCTTTTGTCGTCTTGTTCCACTGATGATGGATCTACACCTTCTCTCCTCAATAAATCTGGTTCACCATGATGCTGCTGGACCTACATCCTCCCTCCCATCTGTGGTCTTGTTCTTACGCTGGACCTACACCTCCCTCCTGTGCAGTGCGATTTCACCTCATGCTCTGATTTACAGCCTCCCTCCCCCTGTGTTGGTGTACCACAATATTTGGACCCCTGCACTACTCCACTCCTGTGTCATGTCACCTAATGCTCTATTCACCCTCCCTCCCTGTGTGGTCTTGTTCACCTGATGCTGGACCTACACCCTCCCTCATAATGTGGTCTAGTTCTGCCCTGATGCTTTGGACCCTACTCTCCCACACTATTGTGAAGATGTTGTGCTCCTGATGGCAACTTTTACCCTCTAAATTTGTGGTCTTGTTCACCCTGATTAACTGGACCTACAGCCTCCCTCCCTCCTCCCTGTGGTCCTGGTTCACCTGATGCTGGTCCTCACCCTCCTCCTGTGTGGTGCAGATTTCACCCTGATGCTGGACCTACACTCCTCCCACCTGTGGTCTTGTTCTCCCTGATGCTGCTTAACTTTACACCTCCTAATTTGCTGGTCTATTTCACCTGATGCTGGACCTGGCCTCCCTCCCTCCACTCCTGTGTGGTCTAGTTCTACCCTGATGCTGGACCTACACCCTCCTCTAATGTGGTCTGTAGTTCACCCCTGATGCAGACTGCACTCACCCTCCCACCTGTGGTCTTGTTCTCCCTGATGCTTAACTTTACACCCTCCTCCTGGGTGGTCTTGTTCACCCTCATGCAGAACTACACCCCTCCCACTTCCAGGTAGCAGTCTTGTTCACCCTGATGCTGGGCCTGCACCCTCTGTGTGGTCCTGGTTCACCCTGATCTGGACCTACACCCTCCCACTCCTGTGGTCTTGTTCACGCTGACACACTTTAACTACACCCCTCCCTCCTGGGTAGTCTAGTTCACCCTAATGCTGGACTTACACCCTCCTCCTGTGTGGTCTGGTTCACTAAGCCTTAGACCACCACCCTCCCTCCCGATGTGGTCTAGTTTCACCCTGATGGACCTGCACCCTCCCCTCTGTGGTCCTGGTTCATCCTGATGCTGGACCTACATCCTCCACCTGTGTGGTCTTTCTCCCTGATGCTGAACTTTACACCCTCCCTAATTTGTAGTGTGTTTCACCCTGATGCTGGACCTACACCCTTCCTCTTTTGATAAATGCTTGTTCACACTGATGAAATGGATCTACACGCCCTTCTCCTCTGTCTGTCTGGTTCACCTGCAGTACTGGACCTACACCCTCCCTCCCATCTGTGTAGTCTTGCGTTCCTTGCCCACGCTGTGGACCACCACCCTCCCTCCTGTGTGGTCTTGTTCACCTCATGCTCGATTTACAACCTCCCTCCCCCCCTGTGTGGTCTTGTTTTCCCTAATGTTGGATACCACCTACTCTTGTGGTCTTCACCCTGATGCTGGACCTACACCCTCCCTCTATTGGCCAATTCTGGATTGCCCTGATACTAGACCCTGCCCCTCCACTCCTAATGTGATCTTGTTCACCCTGAGAGAGTACCTTACCTTCACCATCCCTCCACCTCCTGTGTGGTCTGATTCACACTGATGCTGGACCACAGCCGCCTTCCTGTGGTCTTGCTCACACTGATGCTGGACCTACACCCTTCACCTTTGCGCTCTAAGCTCACCCTGATGCTGGACCTACACCCTCCCCATGTGGTCTTGTTCACCCTGATGCTGGACCTACACCCTCCCCATGTGTGGTCTTGTTCACCCTGATCCTGGACCTACACCTCCTTCCTGTGTGGTCTTGACGTGCATATTAGTGCACCAGACCTACACCTCCACTCCTCTGTGATCTTGTTCACCCTGATGCTATGGACATACTCCTCACAATGTTGGTCTTGTTCACCCTGATGCTGGACATGCAACCTCCTCCCTGTGTGGTCTAGCTGCTAGTGCTGGACTACACCCTTCCTCTTTGTCGTATTGTTCCACACTGATGATGGATCTACACCGCCCTTC
This sequence comes from Homarus americanus, assembly GCF_018991925.1. Taxonomy (NCBI): domain Eukaryota; kingdom Metazoa; phylum Arthropoda; class Malacostraca; order Decapoda; family Nephropidae; genus Homarus; species Homarus americanus. Next base: position 2,386 of record NW_024755359.1, read on the forward strand.
CCTCTGTCGTCTGGTTTCACCCAGTGTTCTGGACCTACACCCCTCCCTCCCTGTGGTCTAGTTCATCCTGATGCTGGATTCATCCCTCCCACCTGTGTGGTCTTGTTCTCTGATGCTGAACCTTACACCTCCTAATTTGGTCTTGTTCCTTTGTCGTCTTGTTCACACTGATGATGGTCTACGCCCTTCTCTCCCTGTCGTCTGGTTCACCATGATGCTGAGCCTACACTCTCCTCCCATCTGTGGTCTTGTTCACCCTTACGCTGGACCTACACCCTCCCTCCTGTGTGGTCTTGTTCACCTCTTGCTCGATTTACAACGTCCCTCCCCTGTGTGGTCTTGTTTTCCCTAATGTTGGACCTACACCCTCCCTCTTGTGTGGTCTTGTTCACCCTGATGCTGGACCTACACCCTCCCTCCTGTGTGGTCTAGTTCACCTGATACTAGACCTACACCCTCCCTCCCTATCGTCTTGTTCACCCTGATGCCTTACCTTCACCCTCCCTCCCTGTGTGGTCTGTTCACCCCTGATGCTGGACTTTACAGCCGCCTACCTGTGTGGTCTTGCTCACCTGATGCTGGACCTACACCTTCCACCTTTGCGCTCCAGCTCACCTGATGCTGGACCTACACCTCCCCATGTGTGGTCTTGTTCACCTGATGCTGGACTACACCCTCCCCCATGTGTGGTCTTGTTCACCCTGATGCTGGACACCACTCCCCCATGTGTGGTCTTGTTACCCCAATCCTGGACCTACACCCCTCCCTTCCATTGTGTGGTCTTGTTCACCATGATGCCAGACCTACACCCTCCCTCCTCTGTGATCTTGTTCACCCTGATGCTGGACATCTCCCTCCCCTGTGTGTGTTGACCACCTGATGCTGGACATACACCCTCCTCCCTGTGTGGTCTTTCACCTGATGCTGGACCTACACCTTCCTCTCTTTTGTCATGTTGCAGTGAGATGCTACACGCCCTTCCCTCCTGTGTCGTCTGGTTCACCCTGATGCTGGACCTACACCCTCCCTCCTGTGGTCTTGTTCACTGATGCTCGATTTACAACCTCCCTCCCCTGTGTGGTCTTGTTTCCCCTAATGTTGAACCTACACCCTCCCTCCTGTGTGGTTGTGTTCTGCCTGATGCTGACTTTACCCTCCCAAATTTGTGGTCTGGTTCACCCTGATGCTGGACCTCACCCCCCCTGTGGTCTTGTTCACCTTGATGCTGGACATACTCCTCCCTGTGTGGTCTCCTTCACCCCGAATGCTGGGCCTACACCCTACCCCCTGTGTGGTGCTTCCACCCCTGATGTTGGACACACCCTCCCTCCCTGTGTTGTATCCTCACCCTGATGCTGGACCTACACCCCTACCCCTATGTGGTCTTATTCACCTGATGTTGGACACACACCCTCCTCCCTGTGTTGTATCCCTTTCACCTGATGCTGGACCCACCCTACCCCTCTGTGGTCTTGTTCACCTGATGTTGGACATACACCCTCCTCCCTGTGTGGTCTCCTTTCACCCTGATGCTGGACCTACACCTACCCCCTATGTGGTCTTGTTCACCCCTGATGCTGGACATACACCCTCCTCCCTGTGTTGTCTCGCTCACCCTGATGCTGGACCTACACCCTACCCCTATGTGGTCTTGTTCACCCTGATGCTGGACATACAACCTACCCCCTGTGCGGTCTTGTTCACCCTGATGCTGGACATACACCCCTGCTCCCTGTGTGGTCTTGCTCACCCTCATGCTGGAACTACGCCCTCCCTCCTATGTGATCTTGCTTACCCTGATGCTGGACTTACCCTCCCTCCCTCCCTCCTTTGTGATCTTGTTCACCTGATGCTGGGCCTACACCCTCCCCTCCTGTGTGGTTAGGTTCACCCTGATGCTGGACCTACACCTCCTCCTGTGTGGTCTTGTTCACCCTGATGCTTTAACTACACCCTCCTTCCTGTGTTGTCTAGTTCACCCTGATGCTGGACTTACACCCGCCCTCCTGTGTGGTCTAGCTCACCCTGATGCTGGAACTACACCCTCCCTCTTTGTGGTCTTGTTCACCCTGATGCTGGACCTACACCCTCCCACCTCTGCGGTCAGCTCACCCTTATGCTGGACCTACACCCTCCCCCCTGTGTGGTCTTGTTCACCCTGATGCTGGACCTACACCATCCCTCCTGTGTGGTCTTGTTGATCCTGATGTGACCTACACCCTCCTCCCCCTGTGTGGAAGTGTGGGTCCAGCATCAGGAATGAGCTCAAGACCATACAAGCTGAGGGTGTGGTCCAGCATCGATGAACAAGACACTGAAGGGAGGGAGGTGTGGGTCAGCATTGGAAAACAATACCACAGAGGAGTGACGGTGTGGGTCAGCATCGAGGTGAACAAGACACAGAAGGTGTAATCCCAACATCAGGAGAACCCAGGAGGAATCGTGCTTGTTTGGGATAACAAATCACAGAGGGAGGTGTAGATCCAGCATCATCAAGTGAACAAGACCACGAAAGGAAGACTTTGGGTCAGCATGAGAAACAGACTACTATAGGAGGGAGGGTATGGGTCAACATCGGGAGTGGAGCAGAACAGGGGAGGTGTAGGTCAGCAATGTGAGCTAGACCACAGGTGGGAGGGGGCCGTCAGCATCAGGAGTGAACTGGGCTGGGAAGGAGGGTGTAGTTAAAGGCATCAGGGGTGAATGTTTCACACAGGAGGTGTGAGGTCAACATCAGGAGTGAGCTGGGCCACAGGGAGGAGGTGTAGGCCCAGCATCAGAGATGAGCTAGATCACAAGGAGGGAGGAGAGTCAGCATCAGGAGTAGCTAGATCACACATAGGAGGAGGGCGTGGTTCCAGCATGAGGGATGAGCAAGGCCCACACAGGAGGCAGGAGTGTGTCAGCATCGATTGAATGCCACAAGGTGAGGTCAGGTCAAGCATCAGGGTGATCAAGGCGATTTACAGGAGGGAACAGCATCAAGTGTTCAAGTTCTCTCAAGAGAGCAGAGTGTAGGTCAGCATCAGGGGTGAACAAGACTCCCACAGGAAGGAAGTGTAGGTCAAGTTTCATGATGAACAAGACGACACGGAGGTGTAGATCAGCATCAGGGGTGAACAAGACCCTGAGGGAGGTGTCAGTCCAGCATCAGGTGAACAAGACCGGAGGGATTAGTCAGGTCAACGTGAAAACAAGACCACACAGGATGGAGAGTGTGGAGTCCAGCATCGAGAGTGAACTAGCGACACAGGGGGAGGTGTAGGTCAACATTAAACAAGACCACACAGGATGGAAGGTGTAGGTCAGCATCATGGTGAACAAGACCACACAGGAGGAAGGGAGGGAGGAGGGGGTAGTCCAGAATCAGGTGAAAGACCACACAGGAAAGGAGGGAGGAAGCAGGTCCAGCATCAGGGTTAACAAGACCACACGATAGGGGAAGGTGTGGGTCAACATCAGGTGAACAAGACGACACAGGGGAGAGAGGAGGAAGAAGTGGGTCCAGAATCAGGGTGAAGAGACCACACAGAGGGAAGGAGGGAGGAAGCAGGTCCAGCATCAGGGTTCAAGACCACACGTGAGAGGGTGGGTCAGCATCAGGGGTTAGCTAAGTCACGGGGGAGGGAGGGTGTAATAGAATCAAACATCAGGGGTGAACAACACCACACACAGAGGGAAGGTGTGGGTCAGCATCAGCGTGAACAAGACCACACAGGAGAGGCGAGGGAGGAAGTAGGTCCAGCATCAGGGTTAACAAGACCACGGAGGAGGGTGTAGGTCAAGCATCATGGTGAACAACACCACACAAAGGGAGGTGTGGGTCCAGCATCAGGGTTAACAAGACCACGGAGAGAGGGTGTGGGTCAAGCATCATGGTGAACAACACCACACAGGGGAGGGTGTAGGTCAGCATCAGGGATAACAAGACCACGGAGGAGGGAGGGTGTGGTCAAGCATCATGGTGAACAACACCACACGGGGGGTGTAGGTCCAGCATCAGGGTGCTAAAGACCACGGAGGAGAGGGTGTAGGTCAAGCATCATGGTGAACAACACCACACGGGGGAGGTGTGGATCCAGCATCAGGGTGAACCGGGGGAGGTGTGGTCCAGCATCAGGGTGAACAAGACGACATATGGGGGGTGTAGGTCAGTATCAGGGTGAACAAGACCACACGGGGGAGGTGTGGGTCCAGCATCATGGTGAACAAGACCACACAGGATGGAGGGTGTGGGCCCAGCATCATGGTGGACAAGACCACACAGGAGGATGTGAGTAGGTCCAGCATCATGAACAAGACCACACAGGAGGGAGGTGTTGGTCCAGCATCAGGGTGAACAAGACAACACAGAGGAGGGTGTGGGTTCAGCATCAGAGCTAGGAGGGAGAGTGTTTCAGAGTGAACAACACCACACAGGAGGGAGGGAGGGTGTAGGTCCAGCATCAAGGTGAACAAGAACCCACACAGAAGGGATGGAGGTGTAGGTCCAGCATCAGGGTGAACAATACCACACAGGAGGGAAGAGGGAATCCAGCATCAGTGTGAACAACACCGCAATGAAGGAGGTGTAGGTCCAGCATCAGGGTGAACAAGACCCAGGAGGAAGGGTCAGCAGCATCAGTGAACAAGACCACACAGGAGGAGGATGTAGGTCAGCATCAGTGTGAACAAGACAACACAGGAGGGAGGTGGAGTGCAGCATCAGGTGAACAAGACCACACAGGAGAGGGAGGGTGTAGGTCAACATCAGTGTGACAAGACCACACAGGAGGGAGGTGTGGGTGCAGCATCAGTGTGGAACCAGAAGAGGGTGTGGGTCCAGCATCAGGGTACAGGAAGGAGGGAGGTCCAGCATCAGTGTGAACAAGACCAGAGGAGGGAGGGTGTGGGTCCAGCATCAGGGGTGAGCAAGACAACACAGGAGGGAGGAGGGTGTAGGTCAGCATCAGTGTGACCAAGACCACAGGAGGGAGTGGAGTGCAGCATCAGGGTGAACAAGACCACAGGAAGGAGTGTAGGTCCAGCATCAGTGTGACCAAGACCACAGAGGAGGAGGTGTGGGTGCAGCATCGGTGTGAGACAAGACCAGAAGGGAGGTGTGGAGTCCCAGCATCAGGTGAACAAGACCAGGGAGAGGAGATGTGGAGTCAGCATCAGTGTGAACAAGACCACACAGGAGGGAGGGGTGTAGGTGCAGCACTCAGGGTGAGCACAGACCACACAGGGAGGGAGGGAGGGTGTAGTCATCCAGGATGAACAAGACCACAGAGGAATGTGGGTGCAGCATCGGGTGAACAAGACCACACACAGGAGGAGGGTGTGGGTCAGCTACAGGGTGGTGAAACCACACAGGAAGGGTGTAGGCCAGCATCAGGAGGCAAGAGACACAGGAGGGAGGTAGAGCATCAGGGTGAACAAGACAACAGTGGCGGAGGAGGGTGTAGATCAGCATCAGGGGTGAACAAGACCACACAGAGAGGTGTAGGTCCAGCAACAGGGTGAACAAGACCACATAGGAAGGAGAGAGGGTGTAGGTCAAGCATGAATGTGAACAAGACCACACAGAGGGGGAGGTGTGGGTCAGCATCAGGTTGAACTAGACCACACAGAAGGGAGGGAGTAGGTCCAGCGTACGGGTAAACTAGACCACAGGGGAGGGAGGGTGTAGGTCCAGCATCAGGATGAACAAGACCACACTGGAGGGAGGGAGGGTGTAGATCCAGTTTCAGAGTGGAAAAGATCACACAGGAGGGAGGGTATAGGTTCAGCATCAGGTTGAACTAGACCACACAGAGGGTGTAGGTCCAGCATCAGGTGAACAAGACCACACAGGAGGGAGGGAGGGTGTAGGTCCAGCATCAGGATGAACAAGACCACACAGGAGGGAGGGAGGGCGTAGGTCAAGCATCAGGGTGAACAAGACCACACAGGAGGGAGGGAGGGTGTCGGTCCAGCATCAGGGTGAACAAGACCACAGAGAAGGGAAGGAGGGTGCAGGTCCAGTATCAGGGTGAACAAGACCACACAGAAGGGAGGGAGGGTGGGTGTAGGTCCAGCATCAGGGTGAACAAGACCACACAGGAGGGAGGGAGGGCGTAGGTCCAGCATTCATTGATAACTGGCAACGATTCTATGGCAACGACTACCTGTACTGTCGCGACGGAGTACACTTGTCTCGTGAGGGGGTAAAGACGTTGTCTGCATCCCTGGAGCGTGAAATTGTCACTCCGAAGGGGGGGTTTCGCCAGTAGAGAGGGGTCGGGGAAAGTGGGAGTCAAAAAACAAGCAGGTCCTGGGAAGTAAAATTAGTTGCTCAGGACAAGGGGTAAAACAGGACCAGGGAAGGGTAGGTTTAAATGTATACTATACAAACAGTAGGAGCGTTAGAAATAAAATAGACTTGCTGAGAGCGGTTGTATGTACCGAGAATGTAGACGTCATAGCAATCACCGAAACTTGGATGAATCTGGCGAGCAAAATTTTTTTATCAGAGTACCACATAGAAGGGTACAACCTTTTTCACAAGGACAGGGAAGGTAGGAAGGGGGGAGGGGTCGCACTCTTCGTCAAGGATACATTAAAACGTTGTATTAATAATTCAATAAAGGGTGAAATAGGAACCGAGTCTGTGTGGGTAGAAATCACGGAAGGAAGAGAAAAACTAATTATGGGAGTGATTTACAGGCCCCCAAGTCTTGGCAAAGAAGCAGCTCAGCCCATATGGCAGGAAATGAGTAGGGCAGCAAAATATAACAACCTATGCATTATGGGGGATTTCAACTTCAGAAATATTGACTGGGACAACATTGTAGGCGACTATGAATCTGAAGACTTCCTAGACGCAGTACAGGACAATTTTTTGAAACAACTAATTACAGAACCTACTAGAGGTGACAATATATTAGACCTAGTATTAACAAATAAAGAAAATATTATCAGAGATATCACAGTAGGGGAAGAACTAGGTAACAGTGATCACAGAGAAATCAGGTTCACCCTAAATTGGGAAACGAAAGACAATGACAATATGGTCAGAGTCCCAAACTTTCGGTTGGCGGATTATCAGGGGTTAAGAAGGTACCTAGGTGAGGTCACCTGGGAACAGTCACGTCAGTTCCCAGTAGGAAGGGGTGAGGTCATAGATGACACAACAATTGATCATGACTATAATATATTCACTAGTATACTACATAAAGCACAAGAACAAAATATACAATACAGAAAAATTAGGTCAAATAAGAATGAGCCAAGGTGGATGACCAGAAAACTTAAACATGACATAGGAATAAAGAAAGGAATATATAAGAAATTAAAGGGAGGGGAGGAGCAGCTCAGAAACAGGTATAATGAACTATTTAGGAATGTTAAGAAAAATGTAAGGAAAGCAAAGAGAGAATATGAAATCAAAATAGCAAGAGAATCCAAGGCGAATCCCACGGGATTTTTCCAGGTATATAGGACAAAGGTCAAGGACAAAGTTGGGCCTTTAAAGTCAGGGAGGGGAGAAGTGATAAATGGCAGTGAAGAAATAAGCAAAGCATTGAACAGCTACTTCTTATCAGTTTTCACAGAAGAAATTTGCGATGAAATTCCGGGGGTGGAACTGATATTTAAGGGAAAGGAAGAAGAGAAATTAAAGAATATCACTATCAGAAAAGAGGATGTTCTTAAGAAGATAAATAAACTAAAGAATACAAAATCCCCAGGGGCGGATGAAATTTTTCCGCGAGTCTTAAAAGAGTGTAGGAAACAGATTAGCAGACCCCTCGTAAACTTATTTACAAAATCATTAGACACTGGAGTTGTGCCAGAGTTGTGGAAACAGGCAAATGTAGTACCCATATTCAAAAAGGGAGACAGAGCATCAGCGTCAAATTTCCGGCCGATCAGTTTGACGTCAGTAGTGGGGAAATTTCTTGAATCAATTATAGCAGATAGCATCCGATCGCATCTAGAGAAAAGCAAATTAATCTACTACTCTCAACATGGGTTTACAAAGGGAAAATCTTGTCTAACAAATCTGCTAACGTTTTTTAGGAAAGTCTTCGAGGTAGAAGATATGAGGAAAATTACGATGATATTTACTTAGACTTTAGCAAAGCATTTGACAGAGTACCGCATCAGAGGCTTCTGAGAAAAATTAAAGCTCATGGTATCGAGGGGAAAGTTTTAAATTGGATAAAATCATGGCTCACCGATAGAACGCAGAGGGTCAGCGTAGATGGTGTTAAATCTGAGTGGGGCCGTGTAACCAGTGGGGTTCCCCAGGGGTCAGTACTAGGCCCACTCTTGTTCATAATCTACATAAACGATTTAGATACTGGGATCAGCAGTGACATAAGCAAGTTTGCGGATGACACCAAAATAGGGCGGCAAATTAATTCAGGGCAGGATGCAAATGCATTACAGGAGGATCTAAATAAACTGCAGGGGTGGTCTGAAAAATGGCAAATGAAATTCAACACCAGCAAGTGCAGCGTACTTAATATTGGAAGAACAAATACTTATAATGTATACAGCCTTAACAACATCAACCTAGAGAAGTCGACTTGTGAAAGAGACCTAGGGGTACTTGTAAGCCCGGACCTACGGCCTAGAAAACAGTGCGTTAATGTTCGAAATAAGGCAAACAGAGTATTGGGTTTTATATTAGAAGTGTAAGTAACAAGAGTGCAGAGGTCTTATTGCAACTATATCTTGCGCTAGTCAGGCCGCACCTCGATTATGCGGTTCAGTTCTGGTGCCCCTATTATAGAATGGATATAAATTCACTAGAGTCGGTGCAGCGAAGAATGACAAAAATGATTCCGGGACTTAGAAACCTTCCATATCAGGATAGGTTAAAGAAACTTAACTTGCATTCCCTAGAAAGACGAAGAGTGCGGGGAGATATGATAGAAGTATTTAAGTGGGTGAAAGGAATCAATAAAGGGGATATAGATAAAGTTCTTATAATATCCGAGCAGGATAGGACTCGGAGCAATGGATTCAAGTTGGATAAGTTTAGGTTTAGGAGGGAGATAGGAAGAAACTGGTTCACAAATAGGGTGGTGGACGAGTGGAACAAGCTTAGCAACTTTGTAGTAAGTGCGGGAACTCTGGAAAGTTTCAAAAGGAGGCTAGATAGATTGATGGATGATAGAGAGTGGTAGTAACTCTCGACAGGAGCTGCCATGCACAGGCCAACCGGCCTATTGCAGACTCCTTATTTTCTTATGTTCTTCTTATGTTCTTATCAAGGAAAACAAGAGCACACAGGAGGGAGGGTGTAGGTCCAGCATGAGGGTGAACAAGACATCACAGGAGGGAGGGAGGGTGCAGGTCCAACATCAGGGTGAACAAGACCACACAGGAGGGAGAGAGGGTGTAGGTCCAGCATCAGGGTGAAGAAGACCACACTGGAGGGAGGGTGTGGGCCCAGCATAAGAGTGAAGAAGACTACACAGGATGTAGGGTGTAGGTCCAGCATCAGGGTGAAGAAGACCATACAGGAGGGAGGGTGTAGGTCCATCATCAGGGTGAAGTAGACCACAGAGAAGGGAAGGTGTAGGTTCGGCATCAGGGTGAACAAGACCACACAAGAGGGAGGGTGTAGGTCCAGCATCAGGAGTGAACTAGACCACTTACAGGAGAGGGAGGTGTGAGTCAGCATCAGGGTGAACTAGACACACAGGAGGGAAGGTGTGGAGTTCCCAGCATCAGGGAGTGAACAGGACCACACACAGGAGGGAGGAAGGCGTAGGTCCATCGTGTTAAGTAAGCCAAAGACCACACTGGAGGAGGTGTAGGTCAGCATCAGGAGAACAAGACCATACCAAAGGAGAGGAGGTTCATGGTCAGCATCAGAATTGAAGACAATACCACACAGGAGGGAGAGTGCAGGTCCAGCATTAAGGTGAACAAGACGACACAGAGGGGAGGGTGTAGGTGCTGCATCAAGGTGAACAAGACGACACAGAGGGGAGGGTGTAGGTTCAGCATCAGTGTGAACAAATCCACACGGGAAGGAGGGTGTTGGTCAAGCATCAGGGTGAACAAGACCACACAGGAGGGAGGATGTAGGTTCAGAGTCAGGGTGAAAAAGACCACACAGGAAGGAGGGAAGGCGTAGGTCCAGCATCAGGGTGAACCCCCACAGGGGTGAGGGAGGGTAGTAGGTCAAGCATCAGGCGTGAACAAGACGACAGGGAGAAATGGTGTAGGTCCAGCATCAGGGTGAACAAGACCACACAGGAGGGGGTTGTGAGGTCCAGCATCAGGGTGAACAAGACCACACAGGGCGAGGGAGGGTGTAGGTCAAGCATCAGGGTGAACAAGACGACACAGGAGGAGAGTGAGGTCCAGCATCAGGGTGAACAAGACCACACAGGAGGGGGGTGTAGGTCCAGCATCAGGGTGAACAAGACCACACAGGGGTGAGGAGGGTGTAGGGTCAAGCATCAGGGTGAACAAAACCACACAGGAGAGATGGTGTAGGTCCAGCATCAGGGCAAGACCACACAGGAGGGTGAGGTGTACGTCCGGCACAGGTGAACTAAGACCACAGAGGAGGGAGGGTGTAGGTCCAGCATCAGGGGTGAACAAGACCACACAGGAGGGAGGGTGTAGATCCAGCATCAGCGTGAACAAGACCACACAGGAGGGAAGGTGTAGGTCCAGCATTAGGGTGAACTAGACCATACATAGGGAGGGAGGAGGGAGGGAGGGAGGGAGGGAGGAAGTAGGTCCAGCATCAGGGTGAACAAGACCACACAGGAGGGAGGAAGTAGGTCCAGCATCAGGGTGAACAAGACCACACAGGAGGGAGGGGTGTAGATCCAGCATCAGCGTGAACAAGACCTCACAGGAGGGTGTAGGTCCAGCATTAGTGAACTAGACCATACATTAGGGAGGGAGGGAGGGAGGGAGGAGGTAGGTAGGTCTAGGGTCCAGCATCAGGGTGAACTAGACCACACAGGAGGGAGGGAGGTAGGGTGTAGGTCCAGCATCAGGGTGACAAGACCACAGGGGGAGGTGTAGGTCCAGCATCAGGGTGAACAAAGAACACAGGAGGGAGGGTGAGGTCCAGCAACAGGGTGAACAAGACCACACAGGAGGGAGGGGTGTAGGTTCAGCATCAGGTGAAGTAATCCACACAGGGGAGGGTGTAGGTCCAGCATCAGGGTGAACAAGACCACACAGGAGGGAGGGTGTAGGTTCAGCATCAGGGGTGAACAAGACCACACAGGAGGGGAGGGATGTAGGTCCAGCATCAGGGTGAACTAGACCACACAGAGGGGAGGGAGGGGAGTGAAGTCACCATCAGGGTGAACAAGACCACACAGGGGGGAGGGTGTAGGTCCAGCATCAGGTGAAATAAAGACCACACAAGAGGGGGGGGTGTAGGTCCAGCATCAAGGTGAACAAGACCACACAGGAGGGAGGAAGGTCAAGCATCAGGGTGAACAAGACCACACAGGGTGAGGGTGGAGTCAGCACAGGGTGAACAAGACCACACAGGGGAGGGGTGTAGGTCCAGCAACAGGGTGAACAAGACCACACAAGAGGGGGGGTGTAGGTCCAGCATCAGGGTGAACAAGACCACACAGGAGGTAGGATGTAGGTCAAGCATCAGGGTGAATAAGACCACACAGGGGGGAGGGTGTAGGTCCACAACAGGGTGAACAAGACCACACAAGAGGGGGGGGGGTGTAGGTCCAGCATCAAGGGTGAACAAGACCACACAGGAGGGAGGGAAGTAGGTCAAGCATCAGGGTGAACAAGACCACACAGGGGGAGGGTGTAGGTCCAGCACAGTGAACAAGACCACACAGGGGGAGGTGTAGGTCCAGCAACAGGGTGAACAAGACCACACAAGAGGGGGGTGTAGGTCCAGCATCAAGGGTGAACAAAACCATACAGGAGGTAGGAGTAGGTCCAGCATCAGGGTGAACAAGACCACACAGGGGTGAGGGTGTAGGTCCAGCAACAGGGTGAACAAGACCACAGGAGGGGAGGGTGTAGGTCCAAAACAGGGTGAACAAGACCACACAGGAGGGGGGGTTTAGGTCCAGCATCAAGGCGAACAAGACCATACAGGAGGTAGGAAGTAGGTCCAGCATCAGGGTGAACAAGACGACAGGGAGGAAGGTGTATGTCCAGCATCAGTGAACCCACACTACAGAGAGTGTAGTCCGGCATTAGGGAGAACTAGACCATACACAGGAGGGAGGGATGAAGTAGGTCCTAAATCAGGGGTGAACAAGACAACACAGGAGGAGGTTGAAGGGTCAGCATCAGGGTGAACAACCACAAGAGGGGAGGTGTAGGTCCAGCATCGGGGTGACCAAGACCACACAGGAGGGAGGGAGGTAGGTCCAGCATCAGCGGAAAAAGACCACACAGGAGAGTGTAGGTCCAGCATCAGGGTGAACAAGACAACACAGGAGGGAGGGAGGGAGGGCGTAGGTCCAGTATTAAGGAAAACAAGACCACACAGGAGGGAGAGTGTAGGTCCAGCATCAGAATGAAAAAGACCACACTTGAGGGAGTGTATATGTCCTGCATCAGGGTGAACAAGACCACACAGGAGGGAGGGAGGGAGGGCGTAGGTCCAGTATTAAGGAAAACAAGACCACACAGGAGGGAGAGTGTAGGTCCAGCATCAGAATGAACAAGACCACACTTGAGGGAGTGTATATGTCCTGCATCAGGGTGAACAAGACCAGACAGGAGTGAGGGAGGGAGGGCGTAGGTCCAGTATTAAGGAAAACAAGACCACACAAGAGGGAGGGTGTAGGTCCAGCATCAGGGTTAACAAGACCAGACAGGAGGGAGGGTGTAGTTCCAGCATCAGCGTGAACAATACCTCACAGGAGGGAGGGTGTTGGTCCAGCATCTGGGTTAACAAGACTAGAGAACATAAGAAAATAAGGAGTCTGCAATAGGCCGGTTGGCCTGTGCATGGCAGCTCTTGTCGAGAGTTACTGCCACTCTCTATCATCCATGAATCTATCTCGCCTCCTTTTGAAACTTTCCAGAGTTCCCGCACTTACTACAAACTTGCTAAGATTGTTCCACTCGTCCACCACCCTATTTGTGAACCAGTTTCTTCCTATCTCCCTCCTAAACCTAAACTTATCCAACTTGAATCCCTTGCTCCGAATCCTATCCTGCTCGGATATTATAAGAACTTTATCTATATCCCCTTTATTGATTCCTTTTACCCACTTAAATACTTCTATCATATCTCCCCGCACTCTTTGTCATTCTAGGGAATGCAAGTTAAATTTCTTTAACCTATCCTGATATGGAAGGTTTCTAAGTCCCGGAATCATTTTTGTCATTCTTCGCTGCACCGACTCAAGTGAATTTATATCCATTCTATAATAGGGGCACCAGAACTGAACCGCATAATCGAGGTGCGGCCTGACTAGCGCAAGATATAGTTGCAATAAGACCTCTGCACTCTTGTTCTAGATATAAAACCCAATACTTTGTTTGCCTTATTTCGAACATTAACGCACTGTTTTCTTGGCCGTAGGTCCGGGCTTACAAGTACCCCTAGGTCTCTTTCACAAGTCGTCTTCTCTAGGTTGATGTTGTTAAGGCTGTATACATTATACGTATTTGTTCTTCCAATATTAAGTACGCTGCACTTGCTGGTGTTGAATTTCATTTGCCATTTTTCAACCCACCCCTGCAGTTTATTTAGATCCTCCTGTAATGCATTTGCATCCTGCCCTGAATAAATTTGCCGCCCTATTTTGGTGTCATCCGCAAACTTGCTTATTTCACTGTTGATCCCAGTATCTAGATCATTTATGTGGATTATGAACAAGAGTGGGAATAGTACTGACCCCTGGGGAACCCCACTGGTTACACGGCCCCACTCAGATTTAACACCATCTACGCTGACCCTCTGCGTTCTATCGGTGAGCCATGATTTTATCCAATTTAAAACTTTCCCCTCGATACCATGATCCTTAATTTTTCTCAGAAGCCTCTGATGCGGTACTCTGTCAAACGCTTTGCTAAAGTCTAAGTAAATAACATCGTAATTTTCGTCATTATCTACTACCTCGAAGACTTTCCTAAAAAACGTTAGCAGATTTGTTAGACAAGATTTTCCCTTTGTAAACCCATGTTGAGAGTCTTAGATAAATTTGCATTTCTCTAGATGCGATCGGATTCTATCTGCTATAATTGATTTAAGAAATTTCCCCACTACTGACGTCAAACTGATCGGCCGGTAATTTGACGCTGATGCTCTGTCTCCCTTTTTTAATATGGGTACTACATTTACCTGTTTCCACAAGTCTGGCACAACTCCAGTGTCTAATGATTTTGTAAATAAGTTTACGAGGGGTCTGCTAATCTGTTCCCTACACTCTTTCAAGACTCGAGGGAAAATTTCATCCGGCCCTGGGGATTTTGTTTTCTTTAGTTTATTTATCTTCTTAAGAGCATCCTTTTTTCTGATAGTGATATTCTTTAATTTCTCTTCTTCCTTTCCCTTAAATATCAGTTCCACCTCTGGAATTTCATCGCAAATTTCTTCTGTGAAAACTGATAAGAAGTAGCTGTTCAATGCTTTGCTTATTTCTTCACTGCCATTTATCACTTCTCCCCTCCCTGCCTTTAAAGGCCCAACTTTGTCCTTGACCTTTGTCCTATATAGCTGGAAAAATCCCTTGGAATTCGCCTTGGATTCTCTTGCTATTTTGATTTCATAGTCTCTCTTTGCTTTCCTTACATTTTTCTTAACATTCCTAGATAGTTCATTATACCTATTTCTGAACTGCTCCTCCCCTCCCTTTAATTTCTTTTATATTCCTTTCTTTATTCCTATGTCATGTTTAAGTTTTCTGGTCAGCCACCTTGGCTCATTCTTATTTGACCTAATTTTTCTGTATTGTATATTTTGTTCTTGTGCTTTATGTAGTATACTAGTGAATATATTATAGTCATGATCAATTGTTGTCATCTATGACCTCACCCCTTCCTACTGGGGACTGACGTGACTGTTCCCAGGTGACCTCACCTAGGTACCTTCTTAACCCCTGATAATCCGCCAACCGAAAGTTTGGGACTCTGACCATATTGTCATTGTTTTCGTTTCCCAATTTAGGGT
>NW_024755359.1:22500-37464 GCF_018991925.1 Homarus americanus
AGGGTCATTACCTAATACCTGACCATTGTGGACCTGATCTCACCCTCCTCTGTATATATACACCTTCTTTTGTACTTCTCCTTAGTCTGTACTCACCCCTGAAGATGTGAATTACATGAAAGCGCTTGGGAACTTCGTGTTTTCTTCTTTCCTTGTGGTTATCAGCATATACCTGGATCACGCGCAACTACAGTGATTTACTTGCCAATTGATTCACACTCATGGATGAATGACTTGGTAAATACATGGGTAATATACATTTGGGTATATATTTCATTAATGAAACAGGATAAGATAAATCTTGATAAAATACAGGGAAAATGGAAACAACAATTACTTAAGCAAATGTGAATAAAGACAGCTAAAATCTCCGTATTCAAATGTGGAATATATATTTATATAATACAAATTGTGCTGTTACACCGCTCGGTCACCTCCAACCGATGTCCTCACGGATTAAAACCTAGGTGTACCTAACCTTGTTACAAAAAGGTGTGCTTAGCTTAACTTTTTCGTCGTTTATATGTTTTTGCAATTCCTTCCGAAAAGTTTTCTTAGAAACTATTGTGTACCTAGAAGATATCTTCCTGTAACAACTTATCATAACAAGCAAGGAACTGATAAATGTGATGGTAAGTATAATAAAACCAGGTAGGATTATACCGGAAGATAAGTATAAAAAAAGAGAATCCTGTAACTCAGGAAACTGTCTCATTAATATAAGATAGGGGGTTAAGCTTATCAGAAACAATATGGAGATTTCTGAAACTTAAATTTAAGGAAAATGGTATGGGAATCAGCTCAGAAGTAATATTTGTGACAAATGCAAGATGATGACGAGTAGGCAAGGTTGTGATTGCATTACTGCTAATTTCACAATAGTCTGGTGCAATATGATAACCTTCTACCATTAAATGTTTGCCTACATCCTGACATAATGTATCACACTGGTTTGATTCGGGAAAAAGAAATATTGCACATTATTGACATGTGCGTGAAACACTAACCTATGTTGTATTGGAGTGTATACACATTGTTGTATTGCTGTAGAGGCATTAGTTTGTAGCAGAGCTAATTCACATGAAGCTTCCGCGGCCTGAGTGAATGCGAAAGCATACGCCGGACAAACATGCAGATGCAAATATGTTGATTTACAATGATTTAGGACTTCATGCTTAGCCACAGCAACTAATGAAAAATCCTCTGATACTACTATTAGTTCAGTTTGTTTGTTCAGAATTAATATTCCCTCATTCGCTTTTAGTGGAAATGGTTCCAAATGCCATGCATTAAATTTTTTTCTGTGATTTTAGTGGAATGTGTATTAGTATTTCTCTGTGTGTTAAAGTGACAGGAGCTATGTGTCTAGATTGCGAATCGGCTACCACGTTCGTACGGCCCGGCAAATACTTGAAGTCGGGTGCGAATTCCTGTATGGTTAGATACCAGCGCGCTAAACGCCCTGATAAATTCTTCCCATTAAATAGTTCTGTCACGGCCACATGATCTGTGTGGACTGTGATCGGATATCCCAAAATGAGATCCCGAAAATGCTTGAGAGCCCACACTACAGCTAATGCTTCTAAATGCATAGCTGAATAACGAGTTTCTGCATCGTTGAGGGTGCGACTGGCGTATGCTACTACCCGCCATTTTCCCTCGATAATCAGTTTGCATGAGCCCCGCCCCTAAGCCTAGGCCCGAGGCATCAGTACACATGGTAAATGGTTTTGTGTAGTTCGGAAAGGCTAACACTGGTGCTTTTGTTAAGGCGCTCTTGAGGGCATTAAAACTGTCCTCTTGTTCCTTATTCCATGTAAACTCCACATCCTTTTTGAGGAGTTTAGTGAGTGGTGATGCTAACTTGGCATAACCTTCAATGAAAGAACGGTAGTATCCTGATAATCCTATGAAACTACGAAGTTGATCTACGTTCTTGGGACAAGGGAATTGTTTCACCACCTTTACCTTCCAATCTATTGTGTGTATACCATTGCCATCCAATACGTGACCAAGAAATTGGATTCTGGATTTGAGAAATTCACATTTGGAAAGTTTTTCTTTCAATCCAGCTAGATGTAGCATTTCTTAGACCAAATGGCATTCTTAAGAGCTCAAATTGTCCCATAGGTGAGCCGAACGCCGTTATTTCGCGGGAATCCTCATGCAGGGGAATTTGCCAGTACCCGCTAAGTAAATCTGAAGACTGCGTTGTCTTTTCCTAGTGACTATACTAAGTCAGTTAGGACAGGCATTGGGAACCTGTCTGGTTCAGTTACCTGGTTGACTCGTCGAAAATCTATGACTGGTCTCCATCTTTCTTTGAAAATAAAAATAAAGGTGAGTTCCATGGTGATGAGGAAGGTTGGATCACCTTTTGGCCCACCATGTCTTGTACTATTGGCTGGACTACCGCTCTTCTGCTGTGGGTTAGCCTATATGCTGGGATGTAGATTGGGTTAGCTTCCGGTTTGAGTGAAATATGATGATTTGTCAACGTTATTTTACCTAGGGGTTCTCCAGGTAATGCTATGATTTCCTTGAATTCGGCGAGTAATTCTAAAAGTTCACTTTTGCCTCGAGGATGATCGACTACTTTCACGTGTGGCGCTATCAACACTACATTATTCACAATGTGATTTTTCGTCGATTTACCCTGTGTTACACTACCTATTGGTAATTCTAATGGCTCATCGACAACGGCTTTTTCATAAACAAGGCAATTACCTAAACAACACCCCTTTCTTAAGGTTAGGGGTCCCCCAGTTCTAATGAGAACGAGGACATCTGTGAGAGTACCTATTCTAACAGTGCTTAAGGTAGACACAAGTGACAAACCTTTCACTCGTGAGCTTTCACTCAGACACACAACATCTGTTCCTTCACTCACATTAGTTAGTTCCTGGCTATGTAACCGTTGTACACCAGTTAACACAGCAGGCGTTAGAGTACAGTTCTGGCCGGTTTAACGCCATTTAAAGTCAATTTAACAACATTTGTAGCACGTTTAATGCCATTTAAAGATAGTTTAACGCGCTTTGAAGCACGTTTAACTCCATTTAAATTTAATATAACGCCGTTTAAAGGTAGTTTAACTCCATTTATTGTTAGTTTATCGCCATTTGAATCATGTTTAATGACAATTGAAGTTAGTTTAACTCCATTTACAATTAGTTTAATGACATATAGAGTTAGTTTAATGCAATTGAAAGTTAGTTTAACGCCATTTAAAGTTAGTTTAACGCAATTTAAAGTTAGTTTAACACCACTTAAAGTTAGTTTAACGCCATTTAAAGTTAGTTTAACACCATTCAAAATTAGTTCAACGCCATTTGAAGCACGTTTAAATCCATGCAAAGTTAATTTAACGCCATTTAAAGTTAGTTTAACGCCATTTAAAGTTAGTTTAACGCCACTTGAAGTGTGTTTAACGCCATTTAAAGTTAGTTTAATGCCATTTAAAGTTAGTTTAACGGCATTTGAAGTTAGTTTATCGCCATTTAAAGTAGTTTAACACCATTTAAAGTTAGTTGAAGGCCATTTAAAGTTAGTTTAATGCAATTTAAATTAAGTTGAACGCCATTTCAAACACGTTTAACGCCATTTAAAGTTAATTTAACGACATTTGAAGCATGTTTAATGCCATTTAAAGATAGTTTAACGCCCTTTGAAGTGCGTTTAACTCGATTGAAAGTTAATATAACGCCATTTAAAGTTAGTTTAATACCACATGAAATTAGTTTAACGCCATTTGAAGCGCGTTTAACGCCATTTAAAGTTAGTTCAATGCCATTTAAAGTTAGTTTAACGCCAATGGAAGTTAGTTTAACACCATTTAAAGTTACTTGAACGCCATTTAAAGTTAGTTTAATGCTATTTTAAGTGCGTTTAATGCCATTTTAAGTTAATTTAATAAAATATGAAGCTAGGTTATTGCCTTTTAAAGTTAGTTAAATGTTATTTTAAGTTAGTTTAATGCAAATTAAAGTTAGTTTAACGACATTTAAAGTTAGTTTAATGTCATTTAAAGTTAGTTTAACTCCATTTGAAGTTAGTTTAATGCCATTTGAAGTTAGTTAACGCCATTTAAAGTAAATTTAACGCCATTTAAAATTAATTAATCACCATTTAAAGTTAGTTTAACGCTATTTAAATTTAGTTTAACGCCATTTAAAGTTAGTTTAACGCCATTTGAAGTGCGTTTAACGCCATTTAAAGTTAGTTTAACGCCATTTAAAGTTAGTTTAACACCATTTAAAGTTAGTTGAATGCCATTTAAAGTTAGTTGAGCGCCATTTGAAGTTAATTTAATGCCATTTAAGGTTAGTTTAACAAAATTTAAAGTTTAATGCCAATTAAAGTTAGTTTACCGGTATTTGAAGTTAGTTTAACGTCAATTAAAGTTAGTTTAATGCCATTTGAAGTTAGTTTAACGCCATTTGAAGTTAGTTTAGCATATATAAAGTTAGTTTAACGTCAATTAAAAGTTAGTTTAATGCCATTTGAAGTTAGTTTAACGCCATTTGAAGCACGTTTAACCCAATTTAAAAAGTTAATTTAAGGCCAATTAAGTTAGTTTAACACCATTTTAACGTAAATTAACGCCATTTTGAAACTCGTTTAACGCCATTTATAATTAGTTTAATGCATTTAAAGTTAGCTTAACGCCATTTAAAGTTAGGTTAACACAATTTAAAGTTAACCAGACGTTATTTGAAGCGTGTTTAACGCCATTTAAAATTAGTCTAATGCCATTTAAAGTTAGTTTAACACCACTTAAAGTTTGTTTAATGCCATTTAAAGTTAATTTAACGCCATTTAAAGTTAGTTTATCGCCATTTGAAGTTACTTTAACACCATTTAAAGTTAGTTTAACGCCATCCGACGTGCATTTAATGTCATTTAAAGTAAGTTTAACGTCATCTGAAGTTAGTTGAACGCCATTTAAAGTTAGTTGAACACCATTTAAAGTTAGTTTAACGTCATTTGAGATTAATTTAATGCCATTTAAAGTAAGTTTAACGTCATCTGAAGTTAGTTGAACGCCATTTAAAGTTAGTTGAACACCATTTAAAGTTAGTTTAACGTCATTTGAGATTAATTTAATGCCATTTAAAGTTAGTTTAACGCCAACCGACGTGCATGTAATGCCATTTAAAGTTAGTTAAATGCAATTTAAATTAAGTTGAACGCCATTTGAAACACGTTTAACGCCATTTAAAGTTAGTTTAATGCCATTTAAAGTTAGTTTAATGCCAGTTGAAGTTAGTTTAACGTCATTTAAAGTTAGTTTAACGCTATTTGATTAGTTTATCACCATTTAAAAAGTAATTTAACGCCATTTTAGTGCGTTTAACGCCATATAAAGTCTCTTGAACGCATTATAAAAAGTTAGTTTAACGCCATTTGAAGTTAGGTTATTGCCATATAAAGTTAGTTTAACGCCATTTGAAGTTAGGTTATTGCCATATAAAGTTAGTTTAAGGCCATTTTAAGCGCATTTAACGCCATTTAAATTTAGTTTAACGCCATATGATTTCAGGTTATTGCCATTTAAAGTTAGTTTAACGCCATATGATTTCAGGTTATTGCCATTTAAAGTTAGTTTAATGCCATTTAAGGTTAGTTTAACTCAAGTTAAAGTTAGTTTAACGCCATTTGAAGCACATTTAACGCTATTTAAAGTTAGTTTAACGCCATTTAAAGTTAGTTGAATGCCATTTAAAGTTAGTTTAACGACATATAAAGTTAGTTTAATGCCATTTAAAATTAGTTTAATGCCATATAACGTTAGTTTAACTCAATTTGAAGTTAGTTTAATGCCATTTGAAGGTAGTATCAAGCCATTTGAATTGTGTTTAACGGCATTTGAATTATGTTTAACGCCATGTGAAGTGCGTTTAACGCCATTTAAGGTTAATTTAACACCATTTAAAAGGCATATAATGCCATTTTAAGTTAGCTTAACGCCATTTGAAGCGTGTTTAGCGTCATTTAAAGTTAGTTTAACACCATATGAAGTTAGTTTAAAGCCATTTGAAGTTAGATTAACGCCATTTGAATTGTGTTTGACACCATTTGAAGTGCGTTTAGCGCCATTTAAAATTAGTTTAATTCCATTTGAAGTTAGTTGAACGCCATTTGAAGTTAATTTAACGCCATTTAAAGTTAGTTTAACGCCATTTAAATTACTTTCATGCTATTTGCAGTTAGTTTACACCATTTAAAATTAGTTTATGGTCATTTGAAGTTAGTTTAACGACATCGAAAGTTAATTTAACGACATTTCAAGCACATTTAATGCCATATAAAGATAGTTTAACGCCTTCTGAAGCTCGTTTAACTCCATTTAACGTAAATTTAACGCTATTTTATATTAGTTTAACACCATTGAAGCTAGTTTAATGCAAATGAAAGTTAGTTTACCGCTTTTTGAAGTTAGTTTAACACCATGGAGTTAAACACGCTTCAAATAGCGGTAAACTAACTTTAATTCGCATTAAACTAGTTTTAAATGGTGTTAAACTAACTTTAAATTGCGTTAAATTAACTTCAAATGGCGTTCAACTAACTTTAAATGGCATTCAACTAACTTTAAATGGCGTTAAACTAACTTTAAATGGCATTAAACAAACTTTAAATATAGGTAAACGTGCTTCAAATGGCGTTAAACTAATTTCAAATGGCGTTAAACTAACTTCAAATGGCGTTACACTAACTTCTAATGGCGTTAAACTAACTTCAAATGGCGTTAAACTAACTTTAAACGGAATTAAACTGACTTTAAATGGCGTTAAACGCACTTCAAATGGTTTTATACTAACTTCAAATGGTGTTAAACTAACTTAATATGGCGTCATATGCGCTTTAAATGGCGTTAAATTAACTTCTAATGGCGCTAAACTAACATTAATGGCATTAGACTAACTTAAAATGGCTTTATACTAACTTCAAATGGTTTTAAACTAACTTCAAATGCCGTTAAACTAACTTTAAATGGCATTAAACTAACTTTCAATGGAGTTAAACACGCTTCAAATAGCGGTAAAGCAACATTCATTCGCTTTAAACTAGCTTTAAGTGGTGTTAAACTACCTTTAAATAGCGATAAATTAACTTTGAATGGCGTTAAACGTGCTTCAAGTGGCGTTAAACGCACTTCAAATGGCATTAAACTAAATTCAAATGGCGTTAAACTAACTTAAAATCGTGTTAAACTAACTTTAAATTGTGTTAAACTAACTTTACATGGCGTTAAACATAACTTTAAATGGTGTTAAACTAACTTTATATGGCGTTAAACTAACTTTAAACGGCTTTATATGCAATTTAAATTGCGTTAAACTAAATTTACATGGGGTTAACCTAACTTCAAATGGCATTAAACTAATTTAAAATGCGTTAAACGCACTTCAAATGGCGTTAAACTAAATATAAATGGGTTAACCTAACTTTAAACGGCGTTCAACTAACATTAAAAGTCGTTCAATCAACTTTAAATTGCATTAAACAAACTTTAAATGGCATTAAACTAACTTTAAATGGAAACTAACTTCAAATGGCTTTAATCTAACTTTATATGGCATTAACCTAGCTTCAAATGTCGTTAAACTAACTTCAAATGGCATTCAACAAACTTTAAATGGCGTGAACCCACATCAAATGACTTTAAACTAAATTCAAATGGCGTTAAACTAACTTGAAATAGCGTTCAATTAACTTTAAATGGAGTTCAACTCTCATTAAATGGCGTTCAACTAACTTTAAATGGCGTTAAACTAACTATAAATGGCTTTAAACTAACTTTAAATGGCGTTAAACTAACTTTAAATGGCGTTACACTAACTTCAAATGGAGTTAAACTAACTTCAAATGGCAATAAACTTAAATCAAATGGCGTTAAACTAACTTTAAATCGTGTAAAACTAACTTTAAATGGCGTTAAACTAACTTTAAATGACGTTAAACTAACTTTAAATGGCGGTATATTAACTTTAAATGGGGTTAACCTAACATTGAAAGGCTTTAAACTAACTTTAAATGGCATTAACCTAACTTCAAATGTCGTTAAACTAACTTCAAATGGCATTCAACAAACGTTAGATGGCATTAAACCACATCAAATGACGTTAAACTTAATTCAAATGGCGTTAAACTAACTAAAAATAGCGTTCAATTAACTTTAAATGGAGTTCAACTCTCATTTAATGGCGTTCAACTCTCATTAAATGGCGTTCAACTAACTTTAAATGGCATGAAACTAACTATAAATGGCTATGAACTAACTTTAAATGGCGTTAAACTAACTTTAAATGGCGTTGCACTAACTTCAAATGGCGTTAAAATAACTTTAAATGGCATTAACCTAACTTTAAATTGCATTAAACTAACTTCAAATATCGTTCAACAAATTTCAAATGGCAATAAACTAGTTTTAAATGGAGTTAAACTAACTATAAATGGCATTAACCAAACTTCAAATGCCGTTACACTAACATCAAATGGCGTTAAACGTGCTTCATATGGCGTTAAACTAACTTTAAATGGAGGCAAAATAATTTTAAATGGAGTTACACTAACTTTAAATGGCATTAACCGAACTTCAAATGTCGTTAAACTAACTTCAATTGGCGTTAAACGTGCTTAATATGGCGTTAAACTAACTGTAAATGGCGTTCAACTAACTTTAAATGGCGTTAAACTATCTTTAAATGCCGTTAAACTAACTTTAAATGGCATTAAACTTACTTTAGATGGCGTTAATATACTTTAAATGGTATTAAACTAACTTTAAATGGCATTATATGCTCTATAAATGATGTTAAACTAACTTTACATGGCGTTAAACTAACTTTAAATAGCATTAAAGTAACTTTAAATGACGTTCAACTAACTTCAAATGGCGTTAAACTAACTTTAAATGGCGTTAAATTTCCTTCAAATGGCGTTAAGCAAACTTTAAATGGCGTTAAATTTCCTTCAAATGGCGTTAAGCAAACTTTAAATGGCGTTAAACTAACTTTAAACGGCGTATAAACGCGCTTCAAATGGCGTTAAACTAAATTTAAATGGCGTTAAACCAACTACAAATGGTATTAAACAATCTTCAAATGGCATTAAACTAACTTCAAATGTCGTTAAACTCGCTTCAAATGGCGTTAAACTAACTTTAAAGGGCTTTATATGCACTTTAAATTGCGTTAAACTAACTTTAAATGGCGTTAAACAAACTTCAAATGGCATTAAACTAACTTCAAATATCGTTAAACTAACTTTAAATGCCATTAAACTAACTTGAAATAGCGTTAAACTAACTTTAAATGGCGTTAAACAAACTTCAAATAGCATTACACTAACTTCAAATGACGTTAAATGCACTTCAAATGGCGTTAAAATAACTTTAAATGGTATTAACCTAACTTTAAATTACATTAAACTTACTTGCAATAGCATTCAACAAATTTCAAATGGCAATAAACTAGTTTTAAATGGAGTTAAATTAACTATAAATGGCGTTAAATAACTTTAGAATTGAGTTAAACTAACTTCAAATGGCATTAACTAACTTCAAATGTTAACCTAACTTTAATAGTTTTAACTAACTTCAAATAAGCGTTAAATAACTTTAAATGGCATTAAATGCACTTCAATTGCGTTAAACTAAATTCAAATGGCATTAAACTAACTTTAAATGGCGTTCAACTGACATTAAATGGCGTTCAACTAACATTAAACAGCGTTCAACTAATTTTAAATAGCGTTAAACGAACCTTAAATGGCGTTAAACTAACAATTGGCGTTAAACTCACTTCAAATGGCATTAAACTAACTTCAAATGGCGTTAAACTAACTTCAAATGGCGTTAAACTAACTTTAAATTGAGTTAAACTAACTTTAAATGGCATTAACTAACTTCAAATAGCGTTAAACTAACTTTAAATGGCGTTAATCAAACTTCAAATAATGGATTAAACATGCTTCAAATGGCATTAAGCAAACTTTAAATAGCGTTAAACTAACTTAAATGGTATAAACAAGCTATAGAGATTAAACTAACTTTAAGGCATTACACAAGCTTCAATTGGCGTTAAACCAAGTTCAATGGTATTAGCTCACGTCAAATGGGTTAAACTAACTTTTAAATGGCGTTAAACTAATTTTGAATGCGTTAAAGCTAACCTTAAATGGCTTCGCATAAACTTAAATGGCGTTAAATAACTTTAAAAGGCCTTTATATACACATAAATGCGTTAAACTAACTTTGCATGGGGTTAACCTAACTTCAAATGGCATTAAAATAACTTTAAATAGCGTTAAACGCACTTTCAAATGGCGTTAAACTAAATTTAAATGGTTTTTAAATAACTAAAATGGCGTTAAACTAAATTCAAATGGCTGCTAAATAAAGTTGAAATAGCGTTCAATTAACACATGGAGTTCAACTCTCACTAAATGGCGTTCAAGTAACTTTAAGTGGCGTTAAACTAACTTTAAATGGCGTTAAACCAACCCCATAATGGCGTTAAACTAACTTCAAATGGCGTCAAATAACTTCAAATGGCATTAAACAAGCTTCAAATGGCGGTAAGTAACTTTTAATCGTGTTAAACTAACTAAATGGCGTTAAACTAACCATAACGTTAAACTAACTTTAATGACATTAAATGCACTTCAAATTGCGTTAAACTAAATTCAAATGGCATTAAACTAACTTTAAATGGCGTTCAACTGACATTAAATGGCGTTCAACTAATTTTAAATAGCGTTAAACAGACCCAATGGCGTTAAACTAACTCGAATAGCGTCAAAACTAACTTTAAGTGAGTTAAACTAACTTTAAATGAGTAACCTTCAAATGGCGTTAAACGTTCTTCAAAGGCGTTAAACTAACTTTAAACGGCGATAAACTAACTTTAAATGGCGTTAAACTAACTTTAAATGGCATTAAACCAACTTCAAATAGCGTTAAACTAACTAAATGGCGTTAAACAAACTTCAAATAGCGTTAAACTAACTTTAAACGGCATTAAATAACTTCAAATAGTTAACTAACTTTAAATGCGTTAATCAAACTTCAAATAGCATTACACTAACTTCAAATGAAGTTAAATGGGCTTCAAATGGCGTTAAAAATAACTTTATATGGCATTAACCTTTCTAATTGCATTAAACTAACTTCAAGTAGCGTGATGTAGATTACTAAGTTTGCCCTGAAGAATGCAGTGATGGCTGAGAAACCTAGGTAACACTGAGTCCGTTTATTATGGATGAAATACAAGTGAAAGACCTCCAAGTAAAATCCATGCACGGCTCACAGTCAGACTCAAGCTCCTTGCCATATAGCAGCCTCGGGGCACAGCACACATAACGTGCAGTGTTACGTGATTATATATATAAATGCTACCTCAGCACAGTAGCTCATGTACAGGGTTGCTACTCGGCACAGTAGCTTATGTACAGGGTTGCTACTCGGCACAGTAGCTTAGATACATAACCTACATCTCCCTCCCCCCTCACGCTCATAGTCTTTGTCTTGAGCGGACTTCTTAGTCCAGAGTCGCTCCGAGCGTCGAGGTGCACTGTGGGGCGGATCCTCGTGAGGTGTAGGTGACTCGTCTTCGGTCAGGGGGCCAGCAGCAGGGGGTGGGACTGGCCGGAGGAAGCGGCGGTTCCTCCACCAGACACGGCCACTCGGCATCCTGACCTTGTAGTCCCGCGACCGGCCGACGCCCATCACTATGCCAACCTTGTGCCGACGTGTCGTCGTCGGGTCCTGGACGCGGACAAGGGCACCAATCTCCAGCGGCTGAAGAGGGCGGGCACGGTCGTCATACCGAGCCTTGGCGTCCTGGGCACGTGTAGCGGTGCGGCAGTAGCAGCTCTCGGCTTTGGTCTGCCAGTCCTTCGCAAAGGCCTTGGCGTGTGTAGGAACGCAAGAGCGGAGAGGGTGACCATACAGGATCTGGGCAGGGGAGCGTCCTGTGTGGTGGGAGTGGACGCGGGTTCTGGGCAGCTCTGCGTGGCAGTGCCAGGCGCGTCGCTCGTTAACTCACGCACCCTGCTGTCGGTGTACCGAGCAGCTGGGATCTGCTCAGGAAAGTCTCTGGGCACCACGCCTAACTCCTTGCAGTGCTCCCACGACAACAAGGGTGTAGCGAGAGTAGGCCGCACGTCGATCCATCCGTAACACGACCTGTCGCCGTAGGTGATCTCTGCCTGAAAGGAGCCCACAGCGTCCGACATCTGGGAACCGTCCGCATTGTAGTACTGCAGCTGCGGCGGTGGTCCCAGGCCGCGTTTGGTGAGGCCCAGTTTCTGGAGGTGCTTCAACCCAATCACCGTAGTATCGGCGCCGGTGTCCGGTATCACCTCGATGTGACCCGACACATCACCGTGTGTGACGGCGACGCGGATAGTAGGGGAAGGGGTAGCCCTGGGGCGTGTGGTCGATTCAACCCTCCTGATGTGACTCCGCTGCTGCTTGGGGCTGCGTGGGCCATCTGGAAGGGGCTGTGTGCGAACCACCCCGAGGGAAGTGCGCTGCTGTCCTCCTCGTCTCGGGCTTTTGGGCTTGGGTTGGCGGCAGCACTTGTGGTAGTGTCCCTAGCGACCGCAGGCCTGACACTTGTGGCCTCGTGCAGGGCACCTGTCTGTGTTAGACCAGTGACCCTTACGGTCACATCCACGACACAGTGCGTCGGCGGCCGGGCAAGTGTTGGGGCTGTGCTGCTTTCCACAGCTGCCACAGGAAGCACTAGTCGGAGGCGTGGAAGAACGTGTGGCAGCCTTCGCGTTGTTGGCCGCCTTCTTATCCTTCTTGTATTGTGAGATAGCTCTCACAGCAGGTGGGGCCCGTAAGGCAGAGGTTGCGGACTTGGTGGCCTCGTATGACCGACATTCAGTCACTACCACCTGGAGTGTGGAGGAAGCGTCCAGGGGGATGAGTCGCTGCATCAACTCTTCGTGCCTGACACCTGTCAAGATCCAGTGCTTGATCCAGGCTTCCTCACATTCCCGGCTGTGCGCCTTGCAGACGTCGATCTCCTCCGACAAACTCCTCAAACGTACAAAAAAGTCGTCAAAGGATTCGTTCTCCGCCTGCTTGCAGCTGGTAAAGGCACGGCGACGCAAAGCCTCGTTGTTCCGACCCTTAACATGCTCCTGTAAAAGGTCGAGCACATCCGTCACTGAAGAGGTAGAGTCGGGAGGCACGTGCAACGTGTGCTCCAAAACTCTCTGGGTCTCCAGCGACAAACACATCCGCAGTTGGATGAGCTGTTTGTTTGGAGGCATGCTGTCAAGGTCCACCATCGTGGAGTAATCTGTCCAACGCCGCCTCCACTCACGAAAAAGCTGAAACGTGACGTCTGGTGAGAGGGCGGGTGGGGGTTGAACAGATGCCTTGGGAGCTGTTGGGGTAGCAAGAGTACCTGGAGGACGCTGGTGTGGTGGAGGAGGGAGTGTACTGGCGCCTTGAAGCGCGCTACCTGCAAGTGAGGGAGGGTGGGTTAGCGCCAGGGTCGCCAATAGCGCCTCAAAACGCAACTTTTCCTCCTCTCTTCGTGTCTCCTCCCTCTGAAGTTCCATCTCTCTGCGTCTCTCGTCCCGGTCGTCCATCCACTTCAGAATTGTGGCGATGTCCGTCACTGGAGGTGGAGGATGAGAGTCTGCGCCCGGTGGAGGGGAAGGTGGTGGGGAGTCGTGTCTCCCATCTTGACGTCCCTTCTTACCTCCCATCTTTGTGTGTGCGTGGACTGCACTGTTTAATATATAAAGTGGCGCCTCAACAGCTCGAACCACATATATATGACATAAACAGCGCAAAAATCACGCATATGGTCCACTGTTCTGTCCGTGAGTGAGTGCGTGCGTGCGTGCGTGTGTGTGTCTGAGAGAGCGGAGCATGGTCCGGCAAGACCGTCAGTGTCCCCCGGATGTCGCACGAGAAGGGTGTACGCCTGCGTGCTCCGTGGGTACCGCAAAAAAACAGGCCAATGCTCAACTCAGCTCTAGACACACACTAATACACTGACACTAACACTGACACCGTCACTAAAACGCACTGTGACGGCGCAACACTGCACATCGCGGCGAAACACAGCGCAACACAACACAGCACACTATGAGTCGACGCGCATCACCGGCAGACGTAACTGTCGGCATTGTTCACACACTTTGTAAGTCCACAGATCCTAGACACTGCGCCATGAAAGTTACTAGTGTGCCCTGAAGAATGCAGTGATGGCTAGGGAAACACTGAGTAACACTGAGTTCGTTTATTATGGATGAGAGAAATACAAGTGGTGACTCGCGTGTGCCATGCACGGCTCACACAGTCAGACTAAGGCTGCCTTGCCATATGGCAGCCTCGGGGCAATGTTGCCACATAACACGTGCAGTGTTGCCACGTGATTATATATATAAATGCTACTCGGCACAGTAGCATATGTACAGGGTTGCTACTCGGCACAGTAGCTTATGTACAGGGTTGCTACTCGGCACAGTAGCTTAGATACATAACCTATGGACCAACAAATTTCAAATGGCAATAAACTAATTTAAGTGGAGTTAAACTGACTATACATGGAATTAACTAACTTATATGCCGTTACTAACATCAGAAATGGCGTTAAGCGCTCTTCATATAGCGTTAAGCTACTCCAAATGGTGTTAAACTAACTAAATAGTGTTAACTTACTTCAAATAGCGTTAAACTAACTTCAAGTAGTGTTAAGCTAACTTTTAATGAAATCCTTCTTTAAATGGCGTTAAACTAACTTTAAATGTCATTAATGCTTAACTGGCATTAAATAACATTAAATGGCGTTAACGCTTCTTCAAATTACGATTAAGCTAACTGTGCGTTCAACTGTGCGTGAAAAAAAAAAAAAAAAAAAAAAAAAAAAAAAAAAAAAAAAAAAAAAAAAAAAAAAAAAAAAAAAAAAAAAAAAAAAAAAAAAAAAA
>NW_024755360.1:0-4027 GCF_018991925.1 Homarus americanus
CAGGAGTGTCATTGGAGTACCTGGGAGTGTCAGAGGTGTAAATGGGAGTGTCAGGTGTACCTGGGAGTATCGGAGGTGACCTGGGAGTGTCAGAGGTGTACCTGGGAGTATCAGAGGTGTACCTGGGAGTGTCAGAGGTGTACCTTGGGTGTGAGGTGTACCTGGGGTGTCAGAGTGTACCTGGGAGTGTCGGAGGTGTACCAGGGAGTGTGAGAGGGCCTGGGAGTGTCGGAGGTGTACCTGGTGTGTCGGAGGTGTACCTGGCAGTGTCAGCGATGTACCTGGGAGTGTCAGAGGTGTACCTGGGAGTGTCAGTGGGTACTTGGGAGTCTCAAAGGTGTACCTGGGAGTATCAGAGGTGTACCTGGGAATATCGAAGGTGTACCTGGGAATATCGGTGGCCTAGGGTGTCAAGGTGTACCTGGGAGTGTCGGAGGTGTACCAGGGAGTGTCAGAGGAATACCTGGGGTGTCAGAGGTGTACCTGGGGTGTCAGAGGTGTACCTGGGAGTGTCGGAGGTTTACCTGGAGTGTCGGGTTGTACCTGGGAGTGTCGGAGGTGTACCTGGGAGTGTCAGAGGTGTACCTGAGAGTATCAGAGGTGTACCTGGGAGTGTCAGAGGTGTACCTGGGAGTCTCAATGGTGTACCTGGGAGTATCGGAGGTGTACCTGGGAATATCGGAGGTGTACCTGGGAATATCGGAGGTATACCAGGGAGTGTCAGAGGTGTACCTGGGAGTCTCAGAGGTGAACCAGGGAGTGTCAGAGGAGTACCTGAGAGTGTCAGAGGTGTACCTGGAAATATCGGAGGTGTACCTGGGAGTATCGGAGGTGTACCTGGGAGTGTCAGAGGTGTACCTGGGAGTGTAGGAGGTGTACCTGGGGTGTCAGAGGAGTACCTGGGATTGTCAGAGGTGTACCTGGCAGTGTCAGGAGGTGTACCAGGGGAGTCAGAGATGTGCCTGGGGTGTCAGAGGTGTATCTGGGAGTGTCGGACGTGTACCTGGGAGTGT
Source organism: Homarus americanus (assembly GCF_018991925.1). NCBI lineage: Eukaryota > Metazoa > Arthropoda > Malacostraca > Decapoda > Nephropidae > Homarus > Homarus americanus. The sequence goes on from NW_024755360.1 coordinate 1,014, forward strand.
CAGAGGGTGTACCAGGAATGTCAGTGGAGTACTTGGGGTGTCAGAGGTGTACCTGGGGGTCAGAGGTGTACCTTGGGTGTCAGAGGTGTACCTGGGAGTGGCAGGGTGTACCTGGGAGTGTCGGAGGTGTACCTGGGGTGTGAAGTGTTCTGGGAGTGTCGGAAGTGTACCTGGGGTATCGGAGGTGTACCTGGGTGTCAGGGTGTGTACCGGAGTGTCAGAGGTGTACCAGGGAATATCAGTGGAGTACCTGGGAGTGTCAGGAGGTGTACCTGGGAGTGTCAGAGGTGTCCTGGGAGTGTCAAGGTGTACCTGGGAGTGTCAGAGTTGTACCTGTGGAGTGTCAGAGGTGTATCTTGGGTGTCAGAGTGTACCTGGGGTGTGGGAGGTGTACCTGGGAGTGTGAGAAGTGTACCTGGGGTGTGGGGTGTACCTGGGGTGTCAGGTGTACCTGGGGTATGAGGAGGTGTACCTGGGAGTGTCGGAGGTGTTCCTGGGGTGTCGGAGGTGTGCCTGGCAGTGTCAGCGGTGTGCCTGGGGTGTGCGGTGTGCCTGGGAGTGTCTGAGGTGTGCCTGGGGTGTCAGAGGTGTGCCAGGAATGTCAGTGGAGTACCTGGGATGTCAGAGGTGTAACTGGGAGTGTCAGAGGTGTACCTGGGAGTGTCATAGGTGTACCTGGGGTGTCAGGGTGTACCTGGGAGTGTCAGGGTGTGCTTGGAGTGTCAGAGGGTGTACCTGGGGTTTCGAGGTGTACCTGGGGTGTGGAGGAGTGTACCTGAGTGTGTCGGAGGTGTAGATGGGGTGTCGGAGGTGTGCCTGGGGTGTCAGAGGTGTGCTTGGGGTGTCAGAGATGTACCTGGGAGTATCAGCAGTGTACCTGGAGTGTCTGAGGTGTACCTGGCAGTGTCTGGGGTGTACCGGGCAGTGTCAGCGGTGTACCTGGGAGTGTCAGTGGTGCACCTGGGAGTGTCAGAGGTGTAGGGAATGTCAGTGGAGTACCTGGGAGTGTCAAAGTTGTACCTGGGGTGTCAGAGGTGTACCTGGGAGTGTCAGGGTGTACCTGGGGTGTCAAGGTGTACCTGGGAGTGTCAGAGGTGTACCTGGGAGTGTCGCGGTGTCCCTGTGAGTGTTAGAGGTGTATCAAGGAGTGACAGAGGTACCTAGGAGTGTCAGAGGTGTACCTGGAGTGTGAGAAGTGGCACCTGGGGGGTGTCTGGTGTACCTGGGAGTGTCAGATGTTACCTGTGAGTGTCAGGGGTGCACCAGGGAGTGTCAGTGGAGTACCTGGGTGTGTCAGGGGTGTACCTTGGATGTCAGAGGTGTGCCTGGGAGTGTCAGAGGGTGTACCTGGGGTGTCGGAGGTGTACCTGGGAGTGTCGGGAGGTGTGGAGTGGGGTGTCGGAGGTGTACCTGGGAGTGTCAGGGTGTGCTTGGGGTGTCAGAGGTGTACCTGGTAGTGTCAGCGGTGTGCCTGGGGTGTCTGAGGTGTACCTGTGAGTGCCAGGGTGTACCTGGGAGCAGGAGGTGTACCTTGGGTGTCAGAGGTGTGCCTGTGAGTGTCAGGGGTGTACCTGGGGAGTGTCAGAGGTGTGCCTTGGGTGTCAGAGGTGTACCTGGGGTGTCAGTGTACCTGGGGAGTGTCGGAGGTGTACCTGGGGTGTGTGAGTGTACCTGGGGTGGGAGTGTACCTGGGGTGTCGGGTGTACCTGGAGTGTAAGAGTGTGCCTGGGGTGTCAGGGGTGTGCCTGGGAGTGTCAGAGGTGTACCAGGTAATGTCAGAGGAAGTACCTGGGAATGTCAGAGGTGTAACAGGGAGTGTCAGAGGTGTACCTGGGAGTGTCAGGGTGTACCTGGGATGTCTGGGTGTACCAGGAATGTTAGTGGGGTACCTGGGAGTGTCAGAGGTGTACCTGGGAGTGTCAGAGGTGGCCTTGGGAGTGTCAGGCGTGTACCTGGGAGTGTCGAGGTGTACCTGGGGTGTGAGAGGTGTGCCTGGGGTGTGAGGGTGTACCTGGGGTGTCGAAGGTGTACCTGGGGGTGTCGAGGTGTGCTTGGCAGTGTCAGCGTTGTACCTGGGGTGTCAGAGGTGTACCAGGGGATGTCAGTGGAGTACCTGGGGTGTCAAGGGGTACCTGGGAGTGTCAGAGGGTGTACTTGGGTGTCAGAGGTGTGCTTGGGGTGTCAGAGGGTGTACCTGGGGTGTGGGGTGTGCCTGGGGTGTGAGGGTGTTCCTGGGGTGTAAGAAGTGCACCTGGGGTGTGGGGTGTACCTGGGTGTAAGTGTACCAGGGGGTTTGGGGTGTACTTGAGTGTCAGAGGTGTACCTGGGAGGTTAGAAGTGTACCTGAGGGTGTGTCTGAGGTGTACCTGGCAGTGTCTGAGGGTGACCTGGCAGTGTCTGAGGTATGCCTGGCAGTGTCAGCGGTGTGCCTGGGAGTGTCAGCGGTGTTGGGTATTCTGGGTAATAAGTTCTGTATGCAGGAGAACCAAACACCTGTATAGTTTGTAGGTTCGGTTTACTGGATAAGAGTATGTCACACAGAGGTGGATGGCACTGCTCCTAGCTAAGGTTCTGGTCAACCTACCATGACGACGTATGTAGAGTGATACATTAGCAGCTTCCATACGTCGCCAGGCATAATTAAGCTGCTAGCTAGGCTGAATAAATATAAATGGACACATACATAAATACATACATAATATAATCCAGCATACATAATATACATACAAGCGGTGTACCTGTGAGTGTTAGAGGTGTATCAGGGAGTGACAGAGCCTAGGAGTGTCAGAGTGTACCTAGGAGTGTGAGAGTGGACCTGGGGTGACTGGGGTGTACCTGTGAGTGTGAGGTGTGCCTGTGAGTGTCAGGGGTGTGCCAGGAGATGTCAGTGGAGTACCAGGGGGTGTGGGAGGTGTGCCTGGGGTGTCAGAGGTGTGCCTGGGTGTCAGAGGTGTGCCTGGGGTGTCTGAGGTGTACCTGGGGGTGTCTGAGGTGTGCCTGGTGTCTGACGGTGT
>NW_024755361.1:0-12315 GCF_018991925.1 Homarus americanus
ACACACACACACCGTCTCTCTCACTCTGTTGTTTAAGGTGAGAAAGTGTGAGAAAGTTTACACACATTAGCTGGGAAAATGTTCCTCACTTTGCGGGCCTCGATAGGGTAAATGATCTCATCTCGTGTCCCCAGAGTGAAGAAAAACGTCTCGTGTTTGAGTCGGTGAGGCAGCAAACGTTCCTTACGCTGTGAGCTGAGAGTTAAGCTAAAGTGCCTGGATACATACATACATACATCGTTGTTCAGATAGATATTTAGTAAAATCGTATTACATGTTTACAATGATTCAGCACGTACTGTACAAGCAATATACATACTGTAGACAGTGTAGACATACAGCTGAAGTCTTTAAAACACGTAATGATGTTGGTAATTACACTTGTCCACAACGATCAGAAATTATATAGAACTCTTTATCATTGTTCTAGACATTGGGGAAAATGTTCTAGTTTCTATTAGTAAATCTGAAGGTAAGTTTCATCTCTTGTGTTCAATGAAGTTGGAATAGGTTGAGACTGAGTTATTTGCGAGGCGAATTGTGTGTTTTCATCCCTGGAAAAATATGTACTCAAGGAAGAATTTGGGAAAAATAGTAGGTTTAAAATGCTGAGTTTGGTGAATTTTCCATCTAAGAAGTTGAATAAGTCGACTGTTTGTTTATGGTGTGGCAAGATATCCTGCCACTTCCCTTCCCCTCCCTTCCCCTCCCCTCCCATCATCGTGTGAATTCTGCTTCAATTTGTTTTCTTATGCATGAGTGAAGTAGATTTTCATGTCATTGTTACATCACTGTTGAACATGCACAGTTGTTATGGGAAGTGTTAGGGAGGGAAGGATGAAAGAAGAGGGAGGGGAAGGGGAGAGAGTGAGGAGGAGGAGGGAGGACAAATGGGAGAGAGAGAGGACAGGTGGAGGCGGGGAGGACAGGTGGAGGCAGGGGAGGAGGGACAGGTGGAGGCGGGAGAGGACGGAGTGAAGGCAGGAGGGACAGGTGGAGGCGGGAGAGGGACAGGTGGAGGCCCAGCGGGAAGGGACAGGTGAAGGAGGCAGGGAGGGACAGGTGGGCAAGGGGAGGGACAGGTGTAGGCGGGAGAGGGACAGGTGAAGGCGGGGAGGACAGGTGGAGGCGGGGAGGACAGGTGGAGGCAGGGGAGGACAGGTGTAGGCGGCGTCACCTACGTTAACCTCTTACTGCTGATAATTCCTTTCATTTTCCACCTGAACTCTAATACTGCATTTATCTATAACTAAATACGGTAATTATTCAGTCAACACCGCCATTCGATTTATACCAACTTTTAATATCGCGTTACCTTAAAAAATTGAATTTCAATATGGGAAACAACCTGATTCTCCCAAGAAAGAACTATTATATTATCGGTAAATTTTCAGTTTCAGCCCCAACTACTGTTCGATCATGAATACCCTATTATCACCATTATTAGTCCTAGTTTATTATACCATATAAAGTTCTTTCCCGAAAACGTATCTTACCTTGTGTATATTTTATAGATGATGGGAGTTGTTTCAGCGTTGAGAAACAACACCTTGTGAAGTGTCAGTCAGAGAAGTTCAAAAGGAAATTTTCTCCTTTTTACTAAAATCTTCAACAATTAAGTCGTTCGGTGACAACTTATCTTCAGTAATGTCAACGGTTTAAAATATTAATTTTGTTGTTTTTTGTAATGGTTCAAGTACACGAGATTGTATCTTTTTTCTCACCGAGAAACACCCACACACACACACACACGTCGACGTCATCAGCCTAGCCTATTCTCATTGGTCAGAAGTTCTTGTCGACGTCATCAGCCTCGCCTATTCTCATTGGTCAGAAGTTCTTGTCGAAAACTTATAAGTTGGTTCATTATTGGAAATATTAATTATTCTGTACAACATTAATATCAGATTATTACGGAAAATAAGTACTATACAGTTAAGTGTATTCAATGATTTTGTTATTAATAATCTCTTTTGTCTTGTTTTTTAATTTATTGATAACTTATCGACATGAATCACCACTATTGTTTTCGTTTGTAATCAAAATTAAAAACAGCTGAAAGATCTGATACATTCCTAGTTGAATTATCATTTATTTTTATTGCTTGAATATAACAAATTTGTTTATCGTAGAGAGTGTTAGTTTTAAATTCATTTATAAGAAACATCCTCGCTGTGTTATGTCGGTACTTAGGAATTTTGATTTAACTCTTTAATTCGCACAAAAAAAAATATGTAACTATTCGTTCCATAACTTTTGAATAGTTGCTATGCTTGTAGTTTTTATGAATCATAATTAAGAAAGAATAGAAGATGAGCTATTATAAAGAGTAAGTCAGTGAAGGCATATACAGTACATACAGAATATTAAACAATTATTCCTGATCTTATGAAACATGGACATAACCAACATGTAGTTGCCAGTTTGGGTTTTGGTTTTGTTTTTGCGGGAAATAGCCTATCCGGGCACAGGTGCATATTTTCCGTAATAACCTGATTTTAAAGCTTTAAAGATTAATTAATATTTCCAATAATGAACCAAATTCAATTTTTTCGACAAGAACTTCCGACCAATGAGAGCAAGCCTGGCTGATGACGTCATAAACGTTAATATTATGGTGTATGTGTGTTTTCTCGCTCAGAAAAAACAAAACAAAATCTCTTGTACTCGACTCCAGTTTGTAAAAACTTGGAACATTTTGAATAGAGCACATAACAGAGGATAAATTATCACCAAGAGACTTATAGTTGAAGGTGATAAAAAGAAGAACAGTGACTTGTAAAAATCTCAGACTGACGCTCAAGGAGGTGAAGTTTCTCGTAACTGAAAAAATATCTTTCATCTCCAATAAAAAAGGTAATATACCTTTCAGGACAGATTTTGTTTTATATTTCTTAAGTAATATTAACATATAATTGTAGTAGTGGTGCTCCAAGTGTAAAATGAACAGCAGTAAATGATTAACATAGTCAGGTGTCCTCGGCTGTTGTATCCGTAATTCAAGATATCTGGAGGTGCCGTGCTCTGTCGTGTCCTTTAAGACCCGTGGCTATCCTTAATATCCCAAACCATATGGGGTAGTTTATTGTGTGCCTCTCCTTTACCTAACGGCCACCTACTAGAGGTGGCCAAGTCAAGGGAAGACCAGTGGCCTGTGTAGGATCCCTCCATTGATCTTGTTAATTTTGTCTAGGGCTATTTTGAAGCCCAGTACTGTTCTCGATTCCACGGCTTGAGCTGGGAGAACGTCCCATAGATCTATCACTCTCTGTCACTCTATGTGAAGAAGTATTTCCTTGTGTTCGTTCTGCATGATAGCTTGGTGAGCTTGAAGTTGTCCCTTCGTGTTGTCCCTTTCAAGATTTTAATTGTTTTAATGAGATCTGTTCTATTGGGCTTTCTTCTGAATAGTTGTTCGTCTTGAGGCCCTTAGTTTACTTGGATAATCGAGATGGCATAATTAAAGAATCATCTTGGTTGCACCTTTTCTATGGGTGTTAGATCTTTCTGGAGGTAGGGTTTCCATGCCTGAATACAAAAATCCATACAATAAGAAGCATTTTCTTATCATTGTATTCAAAGGTACGCTTTATAATTCCCAAATATATTTTTTTTATTATTATTATTATTACTGCTGGGGCATCCCCCCCACTCGTTGCGTCGCCTTCAAGTGATTGATTGATCTGTCACAACGCCTACAGATTTTAACTTATCGACAGTATCCAGGAAGTTGTCATTAACAGAATAGTTGTGATTGGGGTTGTTGTATCCTATTTGTAGGGTCTTGCATTTCGTAATGTTAAAGGACGTTTGACTGTCTCCAGACCATTGAACAGCTCATGCAGTTGTCCTCATTGATGCGACATCATCTTGACTTGCTGCCTAAGTAAATACCATCGTAACTTTTTCGTAGCCACTTATATCGCTATATTTGCGGCCACATGACTGTCATTAATTCTACCGAGTAAGTGGTGTGTGATTGTTTCGTAGTAGTTTTTCTACTAATTTTACTACAAGGAGAAAGGTGTTATTGTATATCTGTTGGGTGGTCGTGGTATTGTTTTGTTTTTTTAAGTAATTGTGAATTATTCTTGTTTTTCGTATGTACTTTTATCGTCAGTCATATATTTTTATTTAAGTAGAGTACAGTATACCATCTTGAACCTCTGGGGTGATTAGGAAATGTATGTGCTTTTAGTATCGTATCTTGCCAGAGTGAAATAAGACGGTGTTGGTTGTTATGAGGAACAGTCATCAATATAAATATCATTCACTAATAACAATCTTTGTACCTGTATTATCAGCTGTTTTTTATAGGACCCAAATCCCCTGTAGTTCCGTACCACCAATACGTAACACAAAGTCACTCGCTCACTTGCTTTAGGTCTGAGTTTTCAATGTGTCGTGCTTATGTTTACTGCTTTGGGTAACTTGCATGGGTTGACATGTTGCCTGTTGAAGTGTTCCTGTGTTTTAAGATGTTTCTTGTTGATGTATTCCTATGGGTTAAGGTGTTCCTTGTTTGAGGTATTGCTGTGTTGATATGTTCCTTGTTATTATGGTGTTTCTCGTTTCATTTTTTTGTGTTTAGGTGTTCTTTTGCATTGAAACTTTCCTTGTTTGAGTTGCTCTTGTGTGTTGAGGTGTACCTTGTTTGAGGTGTTGCTATGTTGATATGTTCCTTGTTCTTATAGTGTTTCTTGTTTGAGTTTTTTTCTGTTGAGGTCGTTGAGATGTTTGAGGTGTTGCTGTGTTGATGTGTTCCTTGTCCTTAGGTGTTATGTGCTTTCAAGTAACTTATGTGTTTATTTATTCTGTGTTTACTTCGTATTTACGTTCAGATGTTATTTGCACATCCTGGTAAAGTTTTTGATACATTGTAATAAAATACTCTTCATATCGACTGAGGTCTCGTGTGCTCACAGGCCGCATAAGACGGAAGACCTTCAGTTAGAGGGAGCCCGTCAGGTTAAGTTAAATTTCGACGTCTGCCTTAGAAATACTACGCTACAAGCACAACCCAATGGCAGACTAGCTTAAGGGGGCCATTTAGCCCCATGTAGGTGTAAGAGTTGTGCGTATGACAAGAAAATAATACAGTACATGATTATATAAGAAAATGGGTCTTTTAGTATTAAGGTGCTTCATATTATTGTATTCACACACACACACACACACACACACACACACACACACACTGATTTTATTAGGGCACAAAACGTGTGTCTGCATTACTCCTCAGACATTGACCGCCTAAACACGCGGAACACCTGAACACGGAACACATGGAACACCTTAGCACACGGAACACTATAACACGGAACACCTGAACACACGGAACACCTAAACACACCGACCACCTAGATACACGGAACACCTGAACACACGGAACACCTTAACACACGGAACGCCTAAACACATGGAACACCTGAATACATGATAACACGGAACACCTAATCTCACGGAGCGCCTGAACACATGGAACACCTGAATACGTGAACACACGGAACACCTAAACACACGGAACGATGAATACATAGAACAACTGAACATACGTAACACAACATCTGAGCACACGGAATACTATAACACGGAACACCTGAACACACGGAACACCTGAGCACGCGGAACACCTGAACACACAGAATACCTAAATGCAGGGAACGTCTGAACACATGGAACACCTGAATACATGATCACACGGAACACCTAAACACACGGAATGCCTGAATACACAGAACACCTGAACACACGTAACACATGGAACACCTGACCACACGGAATACTATAACACGGAACACTTGTACACACGGAACACCTAAACACACGGGATGCCTGAACACACGGAACACCTGAACACACGGAACACCTGAACACACGAAACACCTGAACACACGGAACGCATGAATACGCTCAACACCTGAATACACGGAACGCCTAAACACACGGAACTCCTGAACACATGGAACACCTAAACGGACGGAACGCCTGAATACACGGAATACCTGAACACACGGAACGCATGAATACACGGAACACCTGAACACATGGAACGCATGAATACACGGAACACCTGAACACACGGAACAGCTGAACGCACGGAACGCCTGAACATATGCAACATCTAAACACACTGGATGCCTGAACACGCGGAACACCTGAACACACGGAACACCTGAACACACGGAACGCATAAACACACGGAACGCCTGAACACACGGAACACCTGAACACACGGAACGCATGAATACACGCAACACCTGAACACACGGAATGCATGAATACACGGAGCACCTGAACACACGGAACGCATGAATACTCGGAACACCTGAACACACGGAACGCATGAATACACGCAACAGCTAAACACACGGAACGCCTAAACACACGGAACACCTGAACACACGCAAGAGTTGCCTAAGAAGGTCCGTGCATGACATATTACCCCCTCAGCACGTAGCTTCTCATGCGGGTTTTTTTATCCAAGGACTGTCATGCAAGCAGCTGCGACCTGCTCCCCTCATGCATCGTCCTTCTCTCTGTGAAGTGACACATTAGACTTCAATTAAAGATCCTCTCCATATGGAAGCTGTTCACACCTCTTGACAGTATTTGACAGTAACCCACCACTGACATGCAAGTACTGTAGCCTCGAGACACACCACTGACCTGCACCTACAGTAACTCACCACTGACCTGCACCTACAGTAGCCTCCAGACCTAACACTGACCTGCATCTACAGTTACCCACCACTGACCTGCACCTACTTTTACCCACCACTGACCTGTACCTACAGTAAAACACCACTGACCTGCACCTACAGTAGCCTCCAGACCTACCTCTGACCTTGCACCTACAGTGGATGATATTAAAGTTTGCAAAAGATAAGTGTTATCAGTAAGTTACACTCTGGATTGGATTACTTACTACAGTGAATAATTAATGCTGAAGGTAAGAATGTAATTTAGTAATTTCTTAGGCAGTGGATGAAGATTTAAATACTGAGGGAATAATAACGCAGAATTAGCTTGTTCGTCATTAGTTAACGCACCTGTAGTTACCTGAAATTACCAAAAGAAAGTTATTGTGTGGTCTATTTTGAGGTACACGATATAAACAGTGTGAACAGTCGACCCAAAATAACTAATGTTTATGCAACATTAATTAAGGATCTACAATGTAACCTGGAATATAAAATGAACTTTGTAAATATATCCTAACACTTGACACCTGTTTGTTCACGATATTGTTCACTTCATAAAACATTAAAACAAAATATTCATAATAGGTGACATTATTGCTGTCATTTTACCTTGTGTTCCCTTGAAGTGTCTTCCATCATACGTGTCACACCAGAAGGTTTGAGCCCCAGTGAGTGTTTAATAATGACTGCAGGACTAAGACTATAAATCCTTCCTCACTACACAAGGGATTCATGACTGCCTGAGTGAATTCCTCTCACTTCTAAACGATTCTGGTTTTGTCAACGAACTCGTCTCTCTCATTCTCAAGTGCCTCGGAGGTCTTTGACTTTTGGATGAGTGTGACTTGATCTTTCTTTCTCTCCCTCTTACAAGGAAGTCAACTGAGCATCTGGGAGAGTCGTGTTGGTCTGACTTGAATGATTAAAAACAACTTTCCTTTTGATATTTTTTCTTATGAAAGTTTTGATAATTTCCACAATATGGTATTTTGTATTTGTCTCTTAATAGTATTAGTAGAAGTAGTACATGGAGCAGCAGGACTAGAAGTTGTACCTGTAGTAGGGTGTGTCAATTTAGGGGGTGAACTGGCTAAATTGAAAATCGAGTAATTTGGTAGCAATTTATTGTAGTCTTTAAGCATGCAAAACAATATTCTGGCATAAATTTTTTTTTATAATAAGTCCTACCTACATCAAATGGATTTTTAAATGTACATATTTGTGAATTTATAACATAACCAGCGTTTGCACACATGTTACTGTTTCAAGTTTCAAATTATTATATTTTATTATCCGTAGTCTATTTGAAAGTAACCAATGCCTTCATACTCTCTTTGCTTTGGTTTCTTGTCATCAGTAGTCTGCTTGCTATTTGTGCTTTGATGTAACCTTCTCGCCTCTCGTGGCTGTAAACATGGCCCGCTGCTTCTGTGACCATTTTCACACATCTCTCCACACTTTGAGTGTGGGAAGGCCACTTCGGCACCTGCATTGGAGTCTCTTTAAGGTTTCTCAATTCTTGGCTAGTTAGACTTGTTGTCAATGGTGGCTCTAAGACTTCCAAACTCAAGTCAACCAATTCTGACAATTTGGTGGCATTGACGTTTATTGGGGGAACTTTTCTTGAATGAAACGAACAGTCTCCCAACTGGTCGTCATCTATTAGCGTTCCTCTAATCTTTAGAATGACTTCTACAGCCTCGGTTCGGAGATTGGTACATTGACTGCAAAGCATTGCTTGCAAAACTGCTTCTGATCGAGCATACCAAGCGGACCTTCTTGCCACAGGTAACACGATGTCCCTCACTACCTTCCTCTGTGTTCTTACTAGCTGCAATTGAAACAAAAGGTGATTGGGCCCATCCACCCACATAGGATTAAGTTTCACACTAAACCACTGGGGAAGATAAACTCCAATAATAAATTCAACAATTAACCTCAAATTCTTCAGCACTTTGCCCTTCAATTCGTGTTTGGAAATCCAAATCCTGCAGAAACGAAGAGCTGTAGTTAACCAACGGCTGTGACTGACAGGTCCAATCTCCAAGAGAGCCAATGACTGAGGCACTTCTCCTGATCTTATTGCTTGGGCAATACGATAAGCATAGGATTGATCTGTGCTGAGATCTTTGATGACTCCTTCAGACAACGCCGGAAGGGGAGGGCCAACTTCGACCTTTGGAAAGGTTGTATTTATTTCTAGTTGTGTTGCTTCATCCAGCATGATGCCAAGGGGACCTGACCACTTGTTGTTGCTCTTTGTAGGACCATCAAGTTCCTGGATGAGATGACGAAGAGGTAGCTCGCCTGTATGTAAATCACATACAATCCAAACAAGTCTTCTTCCTAGTTTTTTCTCTAAATGCGTCATTACACCCCCCCTGCCATCCGGTGTTCACTGCATTTGAATCTCCACCAACAGCCTGCAGTGAACTGCCAAGTCCTCTCTCCTGAACCCAACATAAAATATGATCAGCAATGACCTCTGCATGTTTCTTCCCTTCTACTTCAGTTTCGGGAGCAAAGTGAAACAAAAACCGACCACCAGGCTCAGAACAGACAGAGTAGTGTTCTTCTTTGATGAGACCTGGAAACTTTCTGTTCACTCCCTCTACTTCTAGCAAAACTTTTGTGTCATCTATTCTTCCATCAAACAAAAGACAGGAGAGCCCTCCCTCGCTTAAATCTTTTTCATGCTGATCAGATATTTCCTTCATTATTTTTTCTTGTGCTCTTCTAATTTTATTATGGTCTATCACCAAAGATACATCCTCTCGGCTGATGAGGCCTGCATCTATCCAAGCGGCAGTTGCAATTTCTGCAGCCTCACGAAGTCCAGCATGGTGGCGAATACTAGCTAAAGCAATGTTTGAAATATTTCTTGTGTTGTATTTCATTTTCTTTGGTAAAGGTTCAGATGGCTCTTTGGAACTATCATCTGATGTTGCTTCCTGTTCATCAGAAGAACTATCAAAGAAGTGATAAACATCTTGACACAGCTCTTCCTCTCTTTGGATGGCTTCTTCACTCTTCATTTTCTTCTTTTGTTCCCTCTCTCGGATTTGTTCTCTCTTCTTGGCATTAGCAATCTGCTTCTTTGTTTCTGAATAATCTATTGAACCCATTTGCATACTTCCTTGGCCTTCTGCCTTTGTCCTCTGTGCCTTTATAAATTCAAGCTCTAAAACAGGGATCTTCTTTTCACGAGGACAACCACAATCAATGTGGGAATTATTTTCTCTCTTACCTGAGTGAGAACAGTTGGATTCAGAACATAATTGTATGGAGCACTTGCAGGTCAAAATGTCAAACAGAGTATCAAGTGTGTGCAGAAATTCATTTTTCCTGGCCAAGTTTCCTTTACCAAGTGATGTTTCAACTGCTTTGTGCCATAATTTCGTTAGTTTTAGCTCAATAGTTCGACACTGATTAATCACAGGTGGTTTGAATAGTGCATTAGCTTTTGTCCATTGATGCAGAAGAGGGACTATCATGTCATTTATGAGTTCTTTATCTGTATAGTTCCTTCTGTCCTTTGCATTTTTTTCTCGAAGGAGTAACCCTAATCTTAGCATGTCTCTCACTGTTGGAAGTTCTGATACAGGAAGCTCCTTCCCTTTACCAACTAGCAGGCTCAAGTGGGTTGACAACTGACTTCTTGTCTTCAATTTTGACATCTTCACACTATCTGACAAATAGAAAAATATTTCAATGTTTCATAATTCAATTGTTGTTTCAAAAAATATCAATTTGTTTATCAAAAATGCTGTAACAGAAATAACATAATAATTTCTTAGAACATAATGTTTTATACAATGATATAAGTAACTGCGACAATCAATATGCCCTACTTACAATAATTAAAATGTAGAATTCGTCTGGTAGAGTAGGTGCAAGTGCAATGAGAGCAAACCACCGTCTATGATATCTAGAAGGAGAGTGAGCCGGGCGCCTTATCCTCACGCTTGGTACAAGTCAAAACAAGAATTAAACTGTCCCACACGGAGAGCCTGTTCATGTTCATGTTCTGACATGCATATTGTACACAAGCTATAGAACCATAAAATACTCCATAATCCATATGCTTACATGAGATTAGTTAATATCAAGTGAATAATTCTAATCAAGTCTCATTAATTTGTTGAAATACTGATATTTGAAACTTTAAGGTATAATTGATGTAGGTGAGGGTTATTTCAATTCATTTTTGTTTGCTAATCTCAAGTTTAGACATAAAGAGGCACAATATTTTGACTACCAAATTTGATTTTTAACATGTTGACAAAATTGACACACCCTAACCTGTAGTCGTAATGATAGTAGTAACAATGGCTAAAGGGAACTATCTACCCTGATAATGACTTGATAGTTTAAAATCCACCTCTTTGTCATTTCTTCCCTTCATATTTTAAATGACGAATAATCCCTAAACTAACCTAACCTAACCTAACATAACCGGAAGTGACTTAACCTAAACTAAACTAACCTAACCTTACCTAACCTAACCTAAACTAACCTAACCTTTCGTTTCTCCAATCACCTGTATGTTACCTGAGGATAATGACCTCACCTGGATTACACCTGACTCTCGAAGCTCTGATAGATTAAGTGTTACCTGACTGAGAGACAGACACGATACTGTGTTGACTGACTGTACATGTAGGATGGTGGATGTACAGTGGAGGATGAAGGATGTACAGTGGTGGATGAAGGATGTACAGTGGTGGATGAAGGATGTACAGTGGTGGATGAAGAGTGTACACTACAGCACTAGCACTACAGGATGCTGGTGTTGGTAAACTGTACAACGGAAGCATCGCCCTCAAAAATTATTAGGTCATAAAATAGAGTTAAAACTAAAGTGAGAGAGAGAGAGAGAGAGAGAGAGAGAGAGAGACTTACCTGTAACAACATACCTTAATTAAGAAATAAGTCGGTGAAGGTAAGATGATTTATATGAAGAGAAGAGACAGTTCAGGTGTGATTCATTACCTGACGGATACCTGTGGGGTTCATTAAGGCTTCCCCAGGTGTAGAAGATATCATTAGGTGGCACTGATGACCTATCCTATGCCACCCATCTCACACCACACCACACCCACTCCTTACCACCCATGCCATACCACACCACCTACCACACCACACCACACCACACCACACCGGCTTCTCTACCATGCCCAAACGACCCAATTGAGTTCTTGCCTCAAACTAAATGAACGTGTGTCTGTTAAGAGTGGTGGTGGATGGTCCCGGGTGGTGGTGGATGGTCCTGGGTGTTGGTGGATGGTCCTGGGTGGTGGTGGATGGTCCTGGGTGGTGGTGGATGGTCCTGGGTGGTGGTGGATGGTCCCGTGTGGTGGTGGATGGTCCTGGGTGTTGGTGGATGGTCCTGGGTATTGGTGGGTGGTCCTGGGTGGTGGTGGATGGTCCCGGGTGGTGGTGGATGGTGTGGTGGATGGTCCTGGGTGGTGGTGGATGGTCCTGGGTGGTGGTGGATGGTCCTGGGTATTGGTGGATGGTCCTGGGTGGTGGTGGATGGTCCTGGATGTTGGTGGATGGTCCTGGGTGTTGATGGATGGTCCTGGGTGGTGGTGGATGGTCCTGGGTGGTG
>NW_024755362.1:0-46113 GCF_018991925.1 Homarus americanus
TCAGTATGCTTCGTTCAGTTACGTGTTACTGTGATCCTGTGAACAGCAGCCAGGCAGGAGGTGGTGGTGGGGGGTGATCCTGCAGGTGCAGCAGGTTGTGGTGGAGGAGGACTGGCGGGGTGATCCTGTGGGTGCAGCAGCAGGTGGTGGTGTGGAGGGACTCAGGGGAGGTCTGTGGAGTGCAGCAGCAGGTGGTGGTGGAGGGACTGTGTGGGAGGTGATCCTGTGGGGTGCAGGGCAGCAGCAGGTGGTGATGGTGGAATAGTGGGGAAGGTGATCCTGTAGGTGCAGCAGCAACAGTAGCAGGAGGTGGTGGTCGTGGGAGGAGGCAGTCTGCAGGTGCAGCAGAGGTGGTGGTGGAGGAGAATGTGGGAGGTGATCCCATGGGTGCAGCAGGTGGTGGTGGAGGACTGTTGGGGAGGTGATCCTGTGCAGTGCAGCAGGTGGTGGTGGAGGACTGTGGGAGGTGATCCTATAGGTGTGGGAAGGTTGTGGTGGTGGGGGTGATCGTAGGTGCAGCAGCAGCAGCAGGTGGTGGTGGTGAGGTGAGGTGATGGAGGTGATCCTGTGGGTGCAGCAGCAGCACCAGAGGTGGTCAGTGTGGGGAGGTGATCACGTGCAGCAGCAGCAGCAGGTGGTGGTGGGGAGAACTGGGGGAGGTGATCCTGTGGGAGCAGCAGGTGGTGGTGGAGGACTGTGGGGAGGTGATCCTGTAGGTGCAGTGGCAGCAGGTGGTGAAGGTGGGTGACTGTGGAGGAGGTGATCCTGCAGGTGCAGTGGCAGCAGGGATGGTGGTGGTGGTGGTGGACTGGGGAGGTGATCCTGTGATTGCAGTGGCAGTGCAGGTGGTGATGGTGGACTGTGGGGAGTCCTGTGGTGCAGTGGCAGCAGGTGGTGATGGTGTGGACTGTGGGGAGGTGATCCTGTGGGTGCAGTGGCAGTGGAGTGGTGGAGTGGTGTGGACTGTGGGGGAGTCCTGTGTGTGCAGCAGCAGGTGGTGGTGGAGGACTGTGGGAGGGTGATCCTGTAGGTGCAGCAGCAGGTGGTGGTGGGGAGGGGACTGTGGGGAGGTGATCCTGTGGGTGCAGCAGCAGGTGGTGGTGGAGAGGACTATGAGGGAGGTGATCCAGGTGCAGCAGGAGCAGCAGTGGTGGTGGAGGTGGACTGTAGAGGTGGTGATCCTGCAGGTGCAGCAGCAGGTGGTGGTGGTGGACTGTGGGGAGGTGATCCTGTAGGTGCAGTGGCAGCAGGTGGTGAGTGGTGGAATGGTGGAAGGTGATCCTGTGGGTGCAGCAGCAGCAGCAGGAGGTGGTGGTGGTGGGGGGGTGATCCTGCAGGTGCAGCAGCAGGTGGTGGTGGAGGAGGACTGTGGGGGAGTTGATCCTGTAGGATGCAGCAGCAGGTGGTGGTGGAGGACTGTGAGGGAGGCGATCCTGTGGGTGCAGCAGGAGCAGCAGGTGGTGGTGGAGGACTGTGGGAGGGGTGATCCCTGCTGGGTGCAGCAGCAGGTGGTGGTGGAGACTGTGTGGGAGGTAATCCTGTAGGTGCAGTGGCAGAGGTGGTGGTGGTGGTGGACTGGAGGAGGTGATCCTGTGTGCAGTGGCAACAGGTGGTGATGGTGGACTGTGGGGAGGTGATCCTGTATGTGCAGTGGCAGTTGAAGGTGATGGTGGAGGACTATGGGAGGTGATCCTGTAGGTGCAGTGGGCAGCAGGTGATGGTGGACTGTGGGGAGGTGTTCCTGTAGATGCAGTGGAAGCAGTTGGTGTGGACGGTGGGGAGGTGATCCTGTAGGTGCAGCAGCAGGAGGTGATGGTGGACTGTGTGGGAGGTGATCCTGTAGGTGCAGTGCCAGCAGGTGGTTGTGGTTGACTATGGGGGAGGTTATCTTGTAGGTGCAGTGGCAGCAGGTAGTGATGGTGGAATGGTGGGAGTGATCCTGTGGTGCAGCAGCAGCAGGAGGTGGTGGTGGTGGGGGGGTTATTCTGCAGGTGCAGCAGCAGGTGGTGGTGGAGGAGGACTATGGGGGAGTTGATCCTGTAGGTGCAGCAGGAGGAGGTGGTGGAGGACTGTGGGAGGCGATCCTGTAGATGCAGCAGCAGCAGCAGGTGGTGGACTGGGGACGTGATCATGTGGTGCACCAGCCGGTGGTGGTGGAGGACAGTGTGGGAGGTGATCCTGTAGGTGCAGTGGCAGCAGGTGGTGGTGGTGGTGGACTATGGGGGAGGTGATTCTGTGGGTGCAGCAGCAGGTGGTGGTGGAGGAGGACTGTGGGAGTGATCGTAGGTGCAGCAGCAGGTGGTGGTGGAGGACTGGGAGGCGATCCTGTAGGTGCAGCAGGAGCGTGGTGGAGGACGTGGGAGGTGATCCTGTGGTGCAGCAGCAGGTGGTGGTGGAGGACTATGTGGGAGGTGATCCTGTAGGTGCAGTGGCAGCAGGTGGTGGTGGTGGACTGTGGGGAGGTGATCCTGTAGGTGCAGTGGCAGTGGGTGGTGATGAGTGGACTGTGGGGAGGTGATCCTGTATGTGCAGTGGCAGTTGAAGGTGGTGGTGGTGGACTATGGAGAGTGATCCTGTGAGTACAGTGCAGTAGCAGGTGGTGATGGTGGACTGTGGGGAGGTGAACCTGTAGGTGCAGTGGCAGCAGGTGGTGGTGTGGACTGTGGAGGATCCTGTAGGTGCAGCAGCAGGTGTGATGGTGGACTGTGTGCGGAGGTGATCCTGTAGGTGCATTGGCAGCAGGTGGTGGGAGTGTGTACTATGGGGGAGGTGATCTTGTGCAGTGGGTGCAGTGGCAGCAGGTGGTGATGGTGGAGTGGTGGAAGGTGATCCTGTGGGTGCAGCAGAGGCAGCAGCAGCAGGAGTGGTGTTGTGGGGGGGGGGTGATCCTGCAGGTGCAGCAGCAGGTGGTGGTGGAGAGGACTGTGGGAGTTGATCCTGTAGGTGCTGCAGCAGGTGGTGGTGGAGGACTGTGGGGAGGTGATCCTGTAGGTGCAGCAGCAGCAGGAGGTGGTGGTGGTGGTGGTTGAGGTGATCCTGTAGGTGCAGTGGCAGCAGGTAGGTGGTGATGGTGGACTATGGGATGGGGAGGTGATCCTGTAGGTGCACAGCAGCAGGTGGTGATGGTGGTGGACTGTGGAGGAGGAGATCCTGTGGGTGCAGGTGGCAGCAGATGGTGATGGTGGACTATGGGGAGGTGATCCTGTAGGTGCAGCAGCAGCAGGTGGTGATGGTGGCGGACTATGGGGCAGGTGATCCTGTAGGTGCAGCAGCAGCAGGTGAGGGTGGACTATGGGGAGGTGATCCTGTGAGTGCAGTGGCAGCAGGTGGTGAGTGTGGACTGTGGGGAGGTGATCTTGTAGGTGCAGTGGCAGCAGGTGGTGATGGTGGAGATGGTGGGAAGGTGATCCTGTAGGTGCAGCAGCAGCAGCACAGCAGCAGGAGGTGGTGGTGGTGGGGTGGGGTGATCCCAGGTGCAGTGGCAGATGGTGGTGGAGGAGAACTGTGGGAGTTGATCCTGTGGGTGCAGCAGCAGGTGGTGGTGGTGGAGGACTGTGGAGGTGATCCTGTAGGTGCAGCAGGAGCAGCAGGTGGTGGTGGAGGACTGTGAGGGGTGATCCTGTAGGTGCAGCAGGAGGAGGTGGTGGGTGCTGGGGAAGGTGATCCTGGGACAGCAGCTGCAGGTGGTGGTGTGTGGGGAATCCTGTGGGTGCAGCAGCAGGAGGTGGTGGTGGAGGTGGGAGGTGATCCTGGCAGGTGCACGCAGCAGCAGGTGGTGGTGGAGAACTGTGGGAGGTGATCCTGGCAGGGACAGCAGCAGCAGCAGCATCAGTGGGTGGGGGAGGTGATCCTGTAGGAGTGCAGCAGCAGGTGAGTGGTGGACTATGGGGGAGGTGATCCTGAGAGGTGCAGTGGCAGGAAGGTGGTGGAGGGGGGAGAATGTGGGAGGTGGTCCTGTGGTGCAGTGGCAGCAGGAGTGTTGTGGTGAATATGGGGAAGGTGATCCTGTGGGTGCAGCAGCAGGTGGTGGTGGAGGGACTGTGGGGAGTTGATCCTGTAGGTGCTGCAGCAGGTGGTGGTGGAGGACTGTGGGGAGGTGATCCTGTGGTGCAGCAGCAGAGGTGGTGGTGTGGTGGTGGGGAGGGAGAGTCCCAGGTGCAGTGGCAGCAGGTAGGTGGTGGTGGTGGACTGTGGGGGAGAATCTGTGGAGTGCAGTGGTAGCAGCAGGTGGTGATGGTGGACTGTGGGATGGGGAGGTGATCCTGTGGGTGCAGCAGCAGCAGGTGGTGATGGTGGTGGACTCTGGGGAGAGATCCTGTAGGTGCAGTGGTGGCAGCAGATGGTGATGGTGGACTGTGAGGTGATGGAGTGCAGCAGCAGCAGGGGTGGTGGTGGACTGTGGGGAGGTGATCCTGGGTGCAGTGACAGCAGGTGGTGATGGTGGCCTGTGGAAGGTGATCCTGTAGGTGCAGTGGCAGATTGAAGGTAGTGGTGGTGGACTATGGGGAGGGTGATCCTGTAGGTGCAGTGGCAGTGAGTGGTGATGGTGGACTGTGCAGGAGGTGATCCTGTAGGTGCAGTGGCAGCAGGTGGTGGGTGGACTGTGGGGAGGTCTTGTAGGTGCAGCAGCAGCAGAAGGAGGTGGTGGTGGGGGGTGATCCTGCAAGTGCAGCAGCAGGTGGTGGTGGAGGGAGGACTGGGAGTTGATCCTGTGGGTGCTGCAGCAGGTGGTGGTGGTGGAGGACTGTGGGGAGGTGATCCTGTGGGTGCCAGGAGCAGCAGGTGGTGGTGGAGGACTGTGGGGAGGTGATCCTGTAGGTGCAGCAGCAGGAGGAGGTGGTGGTGCTGGGGAGGTGATCCTGTAGGTGCATCAGCAGCAGCAGGTGGTGGTGGTGGACTATGGCGGAGAGTGATCCTGGCAGGTGCAGCAGCAGGAGGTGGTGGTGGTGGTGGGAGGTGATCTGTGAATGCAGCAGCAGCAGGTGGTGGTGGAGAACTGTGGGAGGTGATCCTGTAGGCACAGCAGCAGCAGCAGCAGCAGGGGGGGTGGGAGGTGATCCTGTGAGTGCAGCAGCAGGTAGTGATGGTGGACTATGGGGAGTGATCTTGGTGCAGTGGCAGCAGGTGGTGGAGGGACTATGGGGAGGTGGTCCTGTAGGTGCAGTGGCAACAGGTGTGGTGGTGGTGGACTATGGAGGAGGTGATCCTGTAGGTGCAGCAGCAGCAGCAGGTGGTGGTGGACTATGGGGGAGGTGATCCTGTAGGTGCAGTGGCAGCAGGTGGTGGTGGTGGACTATGTGGGAGGTGATCCTTTAGGTGCAGTGGCAGCAGGTGGTGGTGGTGGACTATGGAGGAGGTGATCCCAGGTGCAGCAGCAGCAAGGTGGTGGTGGTGGGGACTATGGGGAGGCGATCCTGTGGGTGCAGTGGCAGCAGGAGGTGGGAGTGGTGGACTATGGGGAGGTGGTCTGTGGGTGCAGTGGCAGCAGTTGGTGATGGTGGACTGTGGGGGAGGTGGAACCTGTGGAGTGCAGGTGGTGGTGGACTGTGGGGAGGCGATCCTGTGGGTGCAGTGAGCAGTGGTGGTGGTGGACTGTGGAGGTGATCCTGGAGTGCAGTGGCAGCAGGTGGTGGGAGGTGATCCTGGGTGCAGCAGCAGCAGGTGGTGATGTGGCGGACTATGGGCAGGTGATCCTGTAGGTGCAGCAGCAGCAGGTGGTGATGTGGGGAGGTGATCCTGTGGTGCAGTGGCAGCAGGTGGTGATTGTGGACTGTGGGGAGTTGATCCTGTAGGTGCAGTGGCAGCAGTGTGGTGATGGTGGACTGTGGGAGTGATCCTGTAGGTGCAGTGGCAGCAGGTGGTGGTTGTGGACTATGGGGAGGTGATCCTGTAGGTGCAGTGGCAGGTGGGGATGGTGGAGGTGGTGGGGAGAGGTGATCCAGTGGGTTCAGTGGCAGCAGGTGGTGGTGGTGGACTATGGGGGAGGAGATCCTGTAGGTGCAGTGGCAGCAGCAGTGTGGTGATGGTGGACTGTGTGGGAGGTGATCCTGTGGGTGCAGTGGCAGCAGGTGGTAGTTGTGGACTATGGTGATCTGCAGTGAGAAAGGTGATCAGTGGGTTCAGTGGCAGCAGGTGGTGGTGGTGGACTGGGAGAATCCTGGTGCAGTGGTGGCAGGTGGTGATGGTGGTGGACTGTGGGAGATCCCAGGTGCAGCAGCAGCAGGTGGTGAGGTGGAGGTGATCTGGGTGCAGTGGCAGCAGGTGGTGATGGTGGACTGTGGAGGAGGTGCAGTGGCAGCAGGTGGTGGTGGTGGACTGGGTGTGATCCTGTAGGGCAGCAGCAGCAGCAGAGGTGGTGGTGGTGGACTGGTGGAGGTGATCCTGTGGGTGCAGCACCAGTGTGGGGATCCTGTGGGTGCAGCAGCAGCAGCAGGCAGTGGGGAGTCCTGTAGGGTCACCAGCAGGTGGTGATGGTGGACTATGGGGGAGGTGATGTGCAGGTGCAGTGGCAAGGTGGTGGTGGTGGACTGTGGGAGGTGACCTGTAGGTGCAGTGGCAGCAGGTGGTGGTGGTGGACTGTGGGGGAGGTGATCCAGTAGGTGCAGTAGCAGCAGGTGGTGGTGGTGGACTATGGGAGGTGACTGTGGGTGCAGTGGCAGCAGGTGGTGGTGGAGGTGGAATATGGGGAGGTGATCCTGTAGGTGTGAATTGCAGCAGGTGGTGGTGGTGGACTGTGGGAGGTGATCCTGTAGGTGCAGTGAGCAGCAGGTGGTGGTGGTGGGTGGACTATGGGGAGGTGATCCTGTGGGTGCAGTGGCAGCAGGTGGTGGTGGTGGACCTGGGGAGGTGAGCCTGGAGTGCAGTGGCAGCAGGTGGTGGTGGTGGTGGAATATGGGGAAGGTGATCCTGTAGGTGCAGCAGCAGCAGGTGGTGATGGGTGGCGGACTGGGGCAGGTCCTGGGTGCAGCAGTGGACTGGGGAGGTGATCCTGTGCAGTGGCAGGTGAGGTGTGGGTGCAGGTGTGGTGGTGGTGGATATGAGGGAGATCCTGTAGGTGCAGTGGCAGCAGGTGGTGGTAGTGGACTGTGGGGAGGTGATCCTGTAGGGCAGTGGCAGTTGAAGGGTGGTGGTGGTGGACTATGGGGAGGTGATCCTGTAGGTGCAGTGGCAGCAGGTGGTGGTGTGGACTGTGGGAGGTGATCCTGTAGGTGCAGTGGCAGCAGTGTGGTGGTGGTGGACTGTATGGGAGGATCCTGTAGGTGCAGTGGCAGCAGGTGGTGGTGGTGGACTGGGAGGTGATCCTGCAGGTGCAGTGGCAGCAGGTGGTGATGGTGGAATGTGGGAAGGTGATCCTGTGGGTTCAGTGGCAGCAGGTGATGGTGGTGGTGGACTATGGGGGAGAGTGATCCTGTAGGTGCAGCAGCAGCAGGTGGTGAGTGGTGGACTATGAGGAATCCTGGGGTGCAGTGAGCAGGTGGTGATGGTGGACTATGGGGAGGTGATCCTGTGGGTGCAGGTGGGGCTTGGGGAGGTGCAGCAGGAGGTGAGGTGGTGGACTGTGGGTGCAGTGGCAGTTGGGGTGGGTGATCCTGTGCAGTGAGTGGAGGTGTGGTGGACTGGGAGGTCCTGTCGGTGCAAGTGGCAGCAGGTGGTGGTGTGGACTGTGGGGAGGTGATCCTGTGGGTGCAGTGGCAGCAGGTGGTGGTGGTGTGGATGGTGGGAAGGTGATCCTGTAGGTGCAGCAGCAGCAGCAGCAGCAGCAGCAGGTGGTGAGGTGGTGGAGGTGATCCTGCAGGTGCAGGGCAGCAGTGGTGGTGGTGGACTATGGGGAGATGATCCTGTCGGTGCAGTGGCAGCAGGTGGTGTGGTGGACTATGGGGGGAGGTGATCCTGTAGGTGCATGGCAGCAGATGGTGGTGGTGACTATGGAGGAGGTGATCGTGTAGGTGCAGTGGCAGCAGGTGGTGGTGGTGGACTATGGGAGGTGATCCTGTAGGTGCAGTGGCAGCAGGTGGTGGTGGTGGACTATGGGGAGGTGATCCTGTAGGTGCAGTGGCAGCAGATGGTGGTGGTGGACTATGGAGGAGGTGATCGCAGGGAGCAGTGGCAGCAGGTGGTGGTGATGGACTATGGGGAGGTGAACCGGTAGGTGCAGTGGCAGCGGTGGTGGTGGACTATGGGGAGGTGATCCTGTATGTGCAGTGGCAGCAGGTGGTGATGGTGGACTGTGGGGAGGTGATCCTGTAGGTGCAGTGGCAGCAGGTGGTGGTGGTGGTGGTGGGCTATGGGGAGGTATTCTGTGGCAGCAGCAGCAGGTGGTGATGGTGGCTGACTGGGGAGGTGATCCTGTGCAGCAGCAGCAGGTGGTGGTGGACTATGGGGGAGGTGATCCTGCAGGTGCAGTGGCAGCAGGTGGTGATTGTGACTGTGGGAGGTGATCCTGTAGGTGCAGTGGCATCAGGTGGTGATGGTGGACTGTGTGGAGGTGATCCTGTGGCAGCGGCAGCAGGTGGTGGTGGAATATGGAGAGGTGATCCCAGGTGCAGTAAGCAGGTGGTGATGGTGGAATGGTGGGGAAGGTGATCCAGTAGTTCAGTGGCAGCAGGTGTGGTGGTGGACTGTGGGAGGATCCTTTAGGTGCAGTGGTTGCAGTTGGTGTGTGGATGTGGTGGACTGGGGAGGTGATCCTGTGATGCAGTGGCAGCAGGTGGGGTGGACTATGGGGAGGATCCTGTGGCAGCAGCAGGTGGTGATGGTAGTGACTATGGGGAGGAGATCCTGTAGACGCAGCAGCAGCAGGTGGTGGTGGACTATGGGGAGGTGATCCTGAAGGGGCAGTGGCAGTAGGTGGTGATGGTGACTGTGGGGGAGGTGATCCTGTGGTGCAGTGGCAGTTGCAGGTGGTGGTGGAGGACTATGGGGAGGTGATCCTGCTGGTGCAGCAGCAGTAGCAGGTTGTGAAGGTGGACTGTAGGGAGGTGATCCTGTAGGCAGCGGCAGCAGGTGGTGTGGAGACCGTGGGGATGTGATCCTGTAGGCAGCAGGAGCAGCAGGTGGTGTAGGACTGTCGGGAAGGTGATCCTGCAGGTGCAGCAGCAGGTGGTGGTGGAGGACTGTTGGGAGGCGATCCTGCAGCAGCAGCAGGAGGAGGTGGTGGTGGTGGGGAGGAGATCCTTAGGAGCAGCAGCGTTGCAGCAGCAGCAGGAGGAGGTGGTGGTGGTGGGGAGATAATCCTGTATGCGTTGCAGTGGGCAGGTGGTGGTGGAGAACTGTGGGGGAGGTGATCCCAGGCAGCAGCAGCAGCAGGTGGGGGGAGTGATGAGGATGCGTGCTGCAGGCAGCAGCAGCAGGTGGTGGTGGACTGTGGGGAGGGATCCCAGGTGCAGTGGCAGTAGGTGGTGATGGTGGACTGGGGAGGTGATCCTGTAGGTGCAGTGGCAGTTGCAGGTGGTGGTGGAGGACTATGGGGGAGGTGATCCAGCAGGTGCAGTGCAGTAGGTGGTGGTGGACTATGGGGAGGATCCTGTGGGGTGCAGTGGCAGCTGCAGGTGGTGGTGGAGGACTATGGGGGAGGTGATCCAGCAGGTGCAGTGGCAGGTGGTGGTGGTGGACTATGGGGAGGTGATCCAGGTGCAGTGGCAGCTGCAGGTGGTGGTGGAGGACTATGGGGAGGTGATCCTGTAAGTGCATCAGCAGCAGGTGGTGGTGGTGACTGTGGGAGGTGATCCTGTAGGTGCAGGGCAGTTGCAGGTGGTGGTGGAGGACTATGGGTGAGGTGATCCAGTAGGTGCAGTGGCAGTAGCAGGTGGTGATGGTGGACTATGGGGAGGTGATCCTGCAGGTGCAGTGGCAGCAGGTGGTGGTGGTGGACCATGGGGGGAGGTGATCCCGTAGGTGCATGCAGCAGCAGGTGGTGGTGGAATTGGGGGACGGTGCGTGGCGTGCAGCAGCAGGTGGTGGTGGAGGACGTGGAGTGATCCTGCAGGTGCAGTGGCAGGGTGGTGGTGACGGGGTGGGAGGTATCCCAGGTGCAGTGGCAGCAGGTGATGGTGGTGGACTGTGGGGAGGAGATCTGTAGGCATGGCAGTAGGTGGTGATGGTGGACTGTGGGGAGGTGATCTTGTGGTGCAGTGGGTGGTGGTGGACTGTGGGGAGGTGATCTTGTAGGCAGTGGCAGATGCAGGTGGTGGTGGAGGACTATGGGGGAGGTGATCCAGTAGGTGCAGTGGCAGTAGCAGGTGGTGATGGTGGACTATGGGGGGAGGTGATCCTGTAGGTGTGGCAGCAGGTGGTGGTGGTGGGACTATGGGGAGGTGATCCTGTAGGTGCATCAGCAGCAGCAGGTGGTGGTGGACTGTGGGGGACTGCAGGTGCAGCAGCAGGTGGTGGTGGAGGACTGTGGGAGGTGATCCTGTAGGCAGTGGCAGGTGGTGGTGGAGGACTGTATGGGAGGTGATCCTGTAGGTGCAGTGGCAGCAGGTGGTGGTGGACTATGGGGAGGTGATCCTGCAGGTGCAGTGGCAGCAGGTGGGTGATAGTGGACTGTGGGGGGAGTAATCCTGTATGGGCAGTGGCTGAAGGTGGTGGTGGAGGACTGGGGGAGGTGATCCTGCAGGTGCAGTGGGCAGCAGGTGAGTGTGGACTGGGGGGAGGTGATCCTGTAGGTGCAGCAGCAGGTGGTGATGGTGACTGTGGGAGGTGATCCTGTAGTGCAGTGGCAGCAGTGGTGATTGTGACTGTGGGGAGGTGATCCTGTGATGGCAGCAGGTGATGGTGACCTGGGAGGTGATCCTGTAGGTGCAGCAGGCAGCAGGTGGTGATGGTGGTGGACTATGGTGGAGGAGACCCCTGTAGATGCAGCAGCAGCAACGGTGGTGGTGGACTATGGGAGGAGTGGTCCTGGGTGCAGTAGCAGTGGTGGTGATGGTGGACTATAGGGGAGGTGATCCTGTAGGTGCAGTGGCAGTTGCAGGTGGTGGTGGAGGACTATGGGGGAGGTGATCCTGCAGGTGCAGTGGCAGTAGCAGGTTGTGAAGGTGGACTGTAGGGGAGGTGATCCTGTAGGTGCAGTGGCAGCAGGTGGTGGTGGAGGACTGTGGGATGTGATCCTGTAGGTGCAGCAGAAGGTGGTGGTGGAGGACTGTGGGAAGGTGATCCTGTAGGTGCAGCAGCAGCAGGTGGTGGTGGAGGACTGTGGGAGGTGATCCTGTAGGTGCAGCAGCAGCAGGAGGGAGGTGGTGGTGGTGGGGAGGAGATCCTTTAGGGCAGCAGCAGCAGCAGCAGGGGTGCAGGAGGAGGTGAGTGGTGGTGGGAGGTGATCCTGAAGGTGCAGCAGCAGCAGCAGGTGGTGGTGGAGAATGGGAGGTGATCCTGTAGGTGCAGCAGCAGCAGCGGCAGGTGGTGGGGGAGGTGATCCTGTAGATGCAGCAGCAGCAGCAGCAGCAGCAGCAGGTGGTGGTGGACTATGGAAGTCCTGTAGGTGCAGTGGCAGCAGGTGGTGATGGTGGACTGTGGGAGGTGATCCTGTAGGTGCAGTGACAGCAGGTGGTGATGGTGGACTGTGATAGGTGACCTGTGAGGTGCAGCAGCAGGTGGTGATGGTGGTGGACTATGGGAGGAGATCCTGTAGGTGCAGCAGCAGCAGCAGGTTGTGGTGGACTATGGGAGGTGATCCTGTAGGTGCAGTGGCAGTAGGTGGTGGTGGAGGACTATGGGAGGTGATCCAGTAGGTGGATCAGCAGCAGCAGGTGGTGGTGGACTATGGGGGACGTGATCATGTAGGTGCAGCAGCAGGTGGTGGTGGAGGACTGTGTGGGAGGTGATCCTGTAGGTGCAGTGGCAGCAGGTGGTGGTGGTGGACTATGGGGGAGGTGATCCTGTAGGTGCAGTGGCAGTAGCAGGTGGTGATGGTGGACTATGGGGGAGGTGATCCTGTAGGTGCAGTGGCAGCAGGTGGTGGTGGTGGACTATGGGGAGGTGATCATGTGAGTGCAGCAGCAGGTGGTGGTGGAGGACTGTGTGGGAGGTGATCTGTAGGTGCAGTGGCAGGTGGTGGTGGTGGACTATGGGAGGTGATCCTGTAGGTGCATCAGCAGCAGCAGGTGGTGGTGGACTATGGGACGTGATCATGTAGGTGCAGCAGCAGGTGGTGGTGGGACTGTGTGGGAGGTGATCCTGTAGGTGCAGTGGCAGGTGGTGGTGGAGGACTGTGGGAGGTGATCCTGTAGGTGCAGTGGCAGCAGGTGGTGGTGGTGGACTATGGGGAGGTGATCCTGTGGGTGCAGTGGCAGTAGGTGGTGATAGTGGACTGTGGGGAGGTGATCCTGTGGGCAGTGGCAGTTGAAGGTGGTGGAGGACTATGGGAGGTGATCCTGTAGGTGCTGTGGCAGTAGCAGGTGGTGATGTTGGACTGTGGGGAGGTGTTCCTGTAGGTGCAGTGGCAGCAGGTGGTGATTGTGGACTGTGGGGAGGTGATCCTGTAGGTGCAGCAGCAGGTGGTGATGGTGGACTGTGTGGGAGGTGATCCTGCAGGTGCAGTGGCAGCAGGTGGTGATTGTGGACTGTGGGGGAGGTGATCCTGCAGGTGCAGTGGCAGGTGGTGATTGTGGACTGTGGGGAGGTGATCCTGTGGGTGCAGCAGCAACAGCAGCGGGAGGTGGTGGTGTTGGGGGGGTGATCCTGCAGGTGCAGCAGCAGGTGGTGGTGGAGGAGCTGTGGGAGAGTTGATCCTGTAGGTGCAGCAGCAGCAGGTGGAGGTGGTGGTGGTGAACTATGGGGGAGGTGATCCTGTAGGTGCAGCAGCAGCACCAGGAGGTGGTGGTGGTGGGGGAGGTGATCCTGTAGGTGCAGTAGCAGCAGCAGGTAGTGGTGGAGAACTGTGGAGGTGATCCTGTAGGTGCAGCAGCAGGTGGTGGTGGGGACTATGGGAAGGTGATCCTGTAGGTGCAGTGGCAGCAGGTGGTGTTGGGTGGACTGGGGGAGGTGATCCTGTAGGTGCATCAGCAGCAGGTGGTGGTGGACTATGGGGAGGTGATCATGTAGGTGCAGCAGCAGGTGGTGGTGGAGGACTGTGTGGGGGAGGTGATCCTGTAGGTGCAGTGGCAGCAGTGGTGGTGGTGGTGGACTATGGAGGAGGTGATCCTGTGGGTGCAGCAGCAGGTGGTGGTGTGGACTGTGGAGGTGATCCTGTAGGTGCAGTGGCAGCAGGTGGTGGTGGTGGACTATGGGAAAGGTGATCCTGTAGGTGCAGTGGCAGCAGGTGGTGTTGGTGGACTATGGGGGAGTGATCCTGTAGGTGCATCAGCAACAGCAGGTGGTGGTGGACTATGGGGGAGGTGATCATGTAGGTGCAGCAGGTGGTGGTGGAGGACTGTGTGGGAGGTGATCCTGTAGGTGCAGTGGCAGCAGGTGGTGGTGGTGGTGGACTATGGAGGAGGTGATCCTGTAGGTGCAGCAGCAGGTGGTGGTGTAGGACTGTGTGGGGTGATCCTGTAGGTGCAGTGGCAGCAGGTGGTGGTGGTGGGTGGGAGGTGATCCTGTAGGTGCAGTGGCAGCAGGTGGTGGTTGTGGAATGGTGGGAAGGTGATCCAGTAGGTTCAGTGGCAGCAGGTAGTGATGGTGGGCTGTGTGGGAGGTGATCCTGTAGGTGCAGTGGCAGCAGGTGGTGGTGGTGGACTAGGGGAGGTGATCCTGTAGGTGCAGTGGCAGCAGGTGGTGATAGTGGAATGGTGGGGAAGGTGATCCAGTAGGTTCAGTGGCAGCAGGTGGTGGTGGTGGACTGGTGGGGAGGTGATCCTGTATGTACAGTGGTAGCAGATGGTGGTGGTGGAGGTGGTGGACTGTGGGGAGGTGATCCTGTAGGTGCAGTGGCAGCAGGTGGTGGTGGTGGTGGACTATGGGGGAGGTGATCCTGTAGGTGCAGCAGCAGGTGGTGGTGGAGATCTGTGTTGGAGGTGATCCTGTAGGAGCAGCAGGTGGTGGTGGAGGACTGTCACGTGCCTGAGCGCTCCGGGAACTGCATAGCGTGAGGCATATGTTCACGCCATTTCATACAAGCTATTAATAAATTGTTAATTGTACTTATTATATTATTATTGTTCTTAGTTACTTAGGTTAATTGTATATTTATGTATATAATTTATATGCATCATTGTCTTACTCTGTTAAGTCAACTCAAGAGTAATATTAATTAATTATATAAAATATCAGCAAATGTCCTGAATCACGTGATATGAGACGCTCTCTCCTCCCCGCGTGAGCACGCTTCCGCAGTAGCGAAAAACCGTGGCATAGGTTAGGCGTGTCCATTCGTTCTCTAGCCTTGACCTTGTCTAGTGCTTTATCCAGTCTTCTGCAATGCCTAGGGGTATCAGGTATTAGTGACACGTTTAGTTAGGCCTTGGAAGGGATCCTGGTGGTAAGGTATCTCCTGTTTGGTAGGGATAATCATTTTGTAGTGATTGTTGTATATATATATTTCGTATGTCTTGTGTAATATAGTAATGTTAAGTAATATTTGTTTGGTCTAACTCCTTACAGTATATTTTCGCCCTTCCGGCATCACTCTTATTTTATTATACACTTACTTATTCCCTTAAATTCATGTTTGCTAGTCATTACTCCCTACAGAACATAAATTGAATTAATTAATTATCTTCCCTTTTGTGATTCACTTATTTCAACTGTTCTTACTTTTTCAAGTACATTTAGTTGAGTAGGTTTTTGGTGAGGATAATTATTGCCGTGTTCCCTATTTTTTCCTTTATTTGTTAATAACTGGGGTAGGATTCACTCCCCAAGTATAAAGGGTAGTGGGATCGCGACACCACAGTCCTCCATTCTAAAAGTTTTCGGGCTGTTTTTATCAATCCTTCAAGGTTTTGTATCTCTCTGGTGACACAGTTTTTAATTTCAGTCATCCATCCTCAGTCTCTGTCTTCCCCTGGCCCTTTTACCCTCAACTTTGCTCATTAATATTTATGTTATTATTCTCTCATCCCTAAGTATATGACCAAAGTATCTCATTTCTTTCTTGTTCTATAGATTTAAAGTATTTTTCTTTGAGTTTTTCCTGATCTTAGTTCTTCGTCATTTGTTTTCCTTTCAGATAGGGAGATGTAGAGAGAGGGAGGGAAGAGGGAAGAGGGAGAGGCATAATGGTGGGAAAGGAGTGGGAAGAAGAGGAGGAAGGAGGTGTGTATGATGGCAGGGAAGGAGTGGAGGTGTGTGTGTGTGTGTGTGGGAGAGGAGTGGAAAGTAGGAGGGAAGTAGGGGAAGGAAGGGGTGGGTGGGTGTAGGAGAGAATGGGAGGGGAGGTGTAATCTTGTCATAAGTGACAATGATTAATCTACAGACCTAAGCCTGGATGATTCTTTCTCAGTTCCCCCATCCCTCCCTCCACCCTCTCTCCTCCTCTCTTTTCCCTCCCTCCCCTCTCTCCCTCTCTCCCCCCATCCCTCCCCTCCTCCCTCTCTCCTCCTCTCTCCCTCCTCCATCCTCCTCTCTCCCTCTCTCCTCCCCATCCTCCCTCTCCCTCTCTCCATCCTCCCTCTCTCCCTCTCCTCTCTCCTCTCTCCCCATCCTCTCTCCCCCATCCTCCCTCCCTCCCTCTCTCCCTCTCTCCCTCTCTCCCCTCCCTCTCTCCCTCTCCCCCATCCTCTCCCCCCATCCCTCCCCTCCTCCCCTCTCTCCCTCTCTCCCCCATCCCTCTCTCCCCTCTCTCCCCCATCCCCTCCCTCCTCCCCTCTCTCCCCTCTCTCCTCCCCATCCCCTCCCTCCTCCTCTCTCCCTCTCGCCCTCCCTCTATCTCATCAGCGCTAAATCCTAATTCACAATTCCACCAAATTCTAAATCACAGTAAATTGTTAATCATTCATTATCTCCCTAAGACCACTGTTATATCTCCAAAAATGTATACAAATTAGCCGCTCTGCGCCAAGACCTTCACAGACCGCGGGGCTCAGCGTGAAGAATGGTGGCCGGCGAAACGAAACGGAAAGCCCATGGCAATTTGGTAAACGCTGGCGGCCGAGGGTTTAGAGAGAGGAAAAAGAGGTGTCCCATTGTAAGGTGTAGGCAGTACTACGCCGACCCCCTCCCCCCTCCACCACTACCACCGCTACCACCACCACCACCGCTACCACCGCTATCACCGCTACCACCACCACCACCGCTACCACCACCACCACCGCTGCCACCGCTACCACCACTACTAACCAGCCACTCACCTCTCTCTCCTTCTCTTGTACCACCACCACAACTAGCAGCTTCAACCTCACGACCAAGTGGCCCACAGCCTCACCTTCACGACCAAATGGCCCACAGCCTCACCTTCACGACCAAGTGGCCCACAGCGTCACCTTTACGACCAAGTGGCCCACAGCCTCACCTTCACGACCAAGTGGCCACCAGCCTCACCTTCACGCTAAAGTGGCCCACAGCTTCACCTTCACGACCAAGTGGCTCACAGCGTCACCTTCACGACCAAGTGGCCCACAGCTTCACCTCACGACCAAGTGGCCCACAGCTTCACCTTCACGACCAAGTGGCCACCAGCCTTACGGACGGCGGCCTCACAGGAAAGTTTATCTGATATCCTAAAAACGTGGAGGCTGGGCTGGGCTGTGTTGTGACACTGGCCCGGCTGTTGTGATTGGCCGACAAATTTATTAACTCTGTTCTGATTGACTGATAAAAGCAGCGTCTATACACTGACTGGTCGGTGAATACAACATCAGTACACCTGATTGGCCGAGAAAGTTTGCATATCTCCGATGATTGGTTAAGAGTTCTTGGGCAAGAATTACAAAATCTTGACGTTTATTTAAGATGAAATTATGTCTTTTGACCTGATTAATTGACCGTAAATTGATGTATGTGTAAATTAAGCGAGATTGACGCCATCTTATAAACACTTAACCCCCCCCCCTCAAAAAAAATAACAACATAATTTTACCTCGATTAAAACATCCTCCTCAAAGGGTTAAAAAAATCCTCCTCAAAGGGTTAAAAACATCCTCCTCAAAGGGTTAAAAACATCCTCCTCAAAGGGTTAAAAACATCCTCCTCAAAGGGATAAAAACATCCTCCTCAAAGGGTTAAAAACATCCTCCTCAAAGGGTTAAAAACATCCTCCTCTAAGGGTTAAAAACATCCTCCTCAAAGGGTTAAAAACATCCTCCTCAAAGGGTTAAAAACATCCTCCTCAAAGGCTTAAAAACATCCTCCTCAAAGGGATAAAAACATCCTCCTCAAAGGGTTAAAAACATCATCCTCAAAGGGTTAAAAACATCCTCCTCAAAGAGTTTAAAACATCCTCCTCAAAGGGTTAAAAACATCCTCCTCAAAGGGTTAAAAACATCCTCCTCAAAGGGATAAAAACATCCTCCTCAAAGGGTTAAAAATATCCTCCACAAAGGGTTAAAAACATCCTCCTCAAAGGGTTAAAAACATCCTCCTCAAAGGGTTAAAAACATCCTCCTCAAAGGGATAAAAACATCACTCCTCAAAGGGTTAAAAACATCCTCCTCAAAGGGATAAGAACATCCTCCTCAAAGGATAAAAAACATCCTCCTCAAAGGGTTAAAAACATCATCCTCAAAGGGTTAAAACATCTCCTCAAAGGATAGAAACATCCTCCTCAAAGGGTTAAAAACATCCTCCTCAAAGGGTTAAAAACATCCTCCTCAAAGGGATAAAAACATCCTCCTCAAAGGGTTAAAAACATCATCCTCAAAGAGTTAAAAACATCCTCCTCCAAGAGTTAAAAACATCCTCCTCAAAGAGTTAAAAACATCCTCCTCAAAGGGTTAAAAACATCCTCCTCAAAGGGATAAAAACATCCTCCTCAAAGGGATAAGAACATCCTCCTCAAAGGGTTAAAAACATCCTCCTCAAAGGGTTAAAAACATCCTCCTCAAAGGGATAAAAACATCCTCCTCAAAGGGTTAAAAACATCCTCCTCAAAGGGATAAAAACATCCTCCTCAAAGGGTTAAAAACATCCTCCTCAAAGGGATAAAAACATCCTCCTCAAAGGGTTAAAAACATCCTCCTCAAAGGGTTAAAAACATCCTCCTCACAGGGATAAAAACATCCTCCTCAAAGGGTTAAAAACATCCTCCTCAAAGGGATAAAAACATCCTCCTCAAAGGGTTAAAAACATCATCCTCAAAGGGTTAAAAACATCCTCCTCAAAGGGTTAAAAACATCCTCCTCAAAGGGTTAAGTAACAGATGACCAACAGTGCCTTCGCGTATAACTGTTGAGAGACGCGAGGAACAGAACGAAAGTTCCCGACGTTATACCGAACTCACCTGGGAGAGGGGGAGGGGAGGGGAGGGAGAGGGGCGGTAGGGGGCGCTGCTGTTGATGGAGACGACTAGACAAGCACTGGACAGACTCAGAAACCATCGCTCCAGTTAAATATATTTGGTGAAGTGAAATGTGTAGTTCAGGTTTATGTGGTGAGGTATTTACTGAAGGACTGAGACAGAGAGAGAGAGAGAGAGAGAGGTAAGGAGAATACTGGGAGAGAAAGAGGAAGAATAAGGAAAAGCTAAAGAGGCGAGGAAGAGCGAAAGAGAGACATAGAAAGAGAGAGAACAGAGAGGTAAAGAATGAAACAAGAAGAGAATCGAGTTAACTTACTCAAAACGCCTTCAAGAGATACCCAGGAGAGGTGTGTGTGTGTGTGTGTGTGTGTGTGTGTGTGTGTGTGTGTGTGTGTGTGTGTGTGTGTGTTTGTGTGTGTGTGTGTCTTTTTAGGTGTGTTTTTGTGTGTTGTAGGTCAGTGTTTGGATTGTATCGCTGGACGTGCCCTCAGACTGATAAATTGAAAGAATTATTGAGTTTCGGCAAAAAGTGGACCTTCTTAAAGTTCACCAGGACGATGGTATAAGACGAATTTCCCTCTTGAGTCTTGGAAGTGTGTGTGTGTGTGTGTGTGTGATATATTAAACAAACAAAAATTAAAATATATTATAAATAAAAGATAAATCAAACAACATAGAAATAAATGGATGAAATTATGCTCCGCTACAATACGAAATGTTAAATCTATTATGAGAAATTCCAGCTCTGATTGGGTAGTTAACACCTGAAGAATCTCCACCCCTGTTTGTTTCACCTGAAGACTAACCTAACCTAACCTAGACTAGACTAGACTAACACACATACACACACACACAAGTGGGTGGTCCGTGACGATGAACACACTCAGGAGCGCGATTTACATATTTCTCCTTCCAGAAATTAGCAGAGCTCAGTGACCCCCACGTCTCCACGCCGTCACAGTTACACACGTCTCCACGCCGTCACAGTGACCCACGTCTCCACGCCGTCACAGTTACACACGTCTCCACGCCGTCACAGTTACACACGTCTCCACGCCGTCACAGTGACACACGTCTCCACGCCGTCATAATGACATACGTCTCCACTGCCGTCACAGTTACACGCGATATCCCGCCGTCACAGTTACACGTCTCCACGCCGTCACAGTGACACGTCTCCCTCACAGTATTTACACGTCTCCACTGCCGTCTGATGACCCACGTCTCCACGCCGTCACAGTGACCCGCACGTCTCCGCGTCACAATGACACACGTCTCCCACGCCGTCACAGTGACCCACGTCTCCACGCCGTCTGGCATTGACCCACGTCTCCACGCCGTCACAGTGACCCACGTCTCCACGCCGTCACAGTGACCCACGTCTCACGCCGTCACAGTTACACACGTCTCCCGCCGTCACAGTTACACGTCTCACGCCTTCACAGTGACACACGTATCACGCCGTCACAGTGACACGTATCCCACGCCGTCACAGTGACACACGTCTCCACGCCGTCTGGTGACACGTTATCCCACGCCGTCACAGTGACACACGTCTCACGCCGTCACAGTGACGTCTCCACGCAGTCACAGTGACACACGTCTCCATGCCGTCACAGTGAACGTCTCCACGCCGTCTACAGTGACCCGTCTCCGCCGTCACGGTGACCCACGTCTCCACGCCGTCACAGTGACACACGTCTCAACCGTCACAGTGAGCCACGTCTCACGCCGTCACAGTGACCCACGTCTCACGCCGTCCGATGACGCACATCACTACTCGTTATAGTAGCACGTCATTACCTCGTTATTGTGGCACGCCACTACTACTCGTTATACACATCACCACCTCGTTATGAGACACACGTCTACGTCAGTCACACTATCTAGAACTGTAATTTAGGTACAGTTGAGGATCACTAACTTGAAGGTCCAATTTAATTTATTGTAGAATTTTCCTTTAAAATAAAATGTAAGAGTGTTTATACAGAAACCACTACACTGTAATTGTTTTCAAGCCTAATTTTGCTTCCTGAGTAAAAACATTTTTACTCCATGACTTGATATTGGGGTTAGGATTTTTGTGTATTTTTTTTTCATTTAATGGAAGGTTTGTCTACAACATCCTTCACAGTGGTTCATTAGAAAAATATACATATATTATTAAATCTTTGTTGTTACCATAATAAGTAAATAATAGACACATTACGCACAGCTCTACATGTTACAGTACTGCAGCGGACTATCCTCACACAGTATTAACAAGTTTAATTCCTTGTTAAATTTGTATCCATCAACTGCCAGTACTTTTGGTTAGTTTGGTCCATTGTATATAATTTTACATTTTGTATTTTATATCCGGGGCATAATACCTGTTTTTAGTGTTGCTATGTGTGTAGTGTGTCGTGTGTGTGTTTAGTGTGTCGTTGTGTGTGTGTCGTGTGTGTGTGCAGTGTGCAGTGTGTCGGTGTATGTGTGAAATAAATGTCCGTTGTGTGTGTTTGAATATGTCGTTGTATTGTGTCGTGTGTGTGTGTGTGCAGTGTGTTTTAGTGTCGGTGTGTATCTGTGTGTCGTTGTGTGTGTGTGTGTGTGTGTGCATTCTGATAAACACATTACCGCTTTTATGGATCTGGTAAAAGAAAACGAAAGAGACATATTGTTACCACCCGGCGTCCTTGTCCTTATAAGAACACAGGAGCATAAGAATGGGGAAGCGGGCCTATTGGCCCATACTGGGCAGTCCGTTTACACCCAACCCCTATTATATATGAGCATCCAACCTATATTTGAAGCTATTCAGCGTATTCGAGTTAATGATGATATTTGGTAACATTCATTCATCCACTACTCTGTTTCCAAACCAGTGTTTTACCTATTTCACGCCTAAATCTAAATTTCTAATTTAAAACCATTGTTACGAGTTGCTCCTGGTTGGATAGTTTGAGTATCTTTGTAATGTCCCTTTGTTTTAGCCCTGCCTTCCCACTTATACACCTATCAGGTCGCCCTCGCTCTACGTCTCTCAAGGGAGTGCAAATTAAGATGCTTTAACCTGTCTCTATGCTCAAGGTTCTATTACTTGGGATTAGTCTTGTCATTCTCCTCTGATTTCTTTCCAAAGTTCTATATCCATTCTGTAATACGGTGACCAGAACTGAACTGCGTAATCAGGTGTGGTCTCACAAGAACATAGACTACAGTTTAGGACCTCGCTAGTCTTGTAACTAACACTCCTTTGTATGAACCCATTACTTTATTAGCCTTGATACGAGCAAAAACACATTGTTTACTTAGCCAGGTTCTACTTATCATTGAGGTCCTAAATCTCTCTAGCAGTCGGATTTCTCTATGGCATCGTTGTTCATCTGGTATCTGGTTTCCCTATTTACATCTCTCTATACGTGAGTACTTTACATTTGTCGACGTTGAATTTCATCTGCCACCAGACCATTCGAAAAAAGAATTGATTTAGATCTTCCTGTAGTTTTGCCGGTCACTCGTCAGATTTGATAACCATTCCTATTTAGTGTCTCAACCCAAATTTTGCTTATGTTGCTGTCTATGCCGATATCTATGTCGTTTATGTACATAATAAATAACCAATGGTCCAAGTACTGGGCCTTGGGGAACTCCACTTGTGTGGTGCTCCAATGGGACTTAGTGCCGTTAATGCTCACTAGCTGTTTCCTGTCCTGTAACCACGCCCCTAATCATTTAAGGATGTCTCACCTTTGATGCCATAGGCTTCTACCTTTCTAATTAGTCTTCAGTGGGGGACTCTGTCAGAAAGGCTTTACTGAAGTCGAGATATACCACATCATAATTGTGCCCCTCGTCCACCTGTTCGAAAAGCTGATGAAAAGAATGTTAATAGATTAGTTAAGGCAAGAACGTCCACTTGGCTGAAGCCATGCACAGAATCATTGATCAATCCGTGCTTCTCCAGGTGATTTCGAATAGAGTTTGAAAATGATTGCTTCCAGTAATTTGCCTACTATTGATGCTAGACTGATTGAAGTTTGGGGGATAGTGATCTATCCCCTTCTTGAAAATCTGATTACATTAGCTATCCTCCAGTTCTGGTACTACACCTGTTTTAAGGACATCATTAAACAACTTTGATAAGACATACTAAGCTCTTCCTTACATTCCTTTAATACTCTGGCAAATATCTCATCGGGACCAGGTGACTTATTTGGCTTTAATTTCTAATCTGTTGCTTACTAACATCGTTACTAGTCACTAGTATCTCCTTAATTTGTTTTTCTTCACTATCTCTGAATAGAGTCGGTGCCTCCAGGTATCATGTTTAAATTGTTATATGTGGTGAAAACTGTTGAAAAATATTTATTCAAATTATTGCTCATTTCTCCGTCGTTATCAGTGAGCTCGCCGGAGTCTGACTGTATTGGTCCAATCTTTTCTCGTGTTTTAGTTTGATACATTTGGTAGAATCCTTTGGGGTTTGTCTTCGCCTCTTGCTATCCTTACCTCATTATTCCTCTTTGCTTTCCTTATCTCGGTTTTAACCCTACTCGCCAATACCCTATAATAGTCCCGGAGGTGAATTTCGCCACGATTTATCCTTCTATCTATACTATAGCCTTCCTTTGGCCAATGATGTTCTTTAAATAATTATTTATCCATTTAGGGTCATTGTTGTCTGATCTGAGTTTTTTGTATGGTATGTTCTGCCTTTGTGCATTAAGTAACTCACTATTTAAATTGTCGTGGAACTCGGCAATCTCAGATCTCGTTATCAGGTCGGTGTCATCTGTCAGGTTCACGGCCAAACGCGACACCCCCTCTCTCAGCTGCCTCTTTAAACTGTCAAAGTTTGCCCTTCTGAAATCTGGTACTTTAGTGGAATTTTCCTTACGTCTGCCCTGAAAATCTAACTGGAATCGAATTTCTTTGTGATCCCTGTTTGCAAATTCGTTCCCTACCTCGACATTGCTAATGAGGTTTTCTCTGTTCGACAGAACTAAATCGAGTATATTATTACCCCGTGTGGGTTCGGTTATATGTTGACTTAGGAAACAATCCTGCATCGTCTCGAGAAAGTCCTCTGATTCTGAGTTACCCGTAAGGTCAGTCCAATCTATTTGGCCAAGGTTAAAGTCGCCTACTATACAGACTTTGTTGTGTATGGAAGCCCTGCGCATTTCATCCCAGATAAGTCGCTCATTGACGCTATCAAGATTGGGGGGTCTATATATTACTCCTACCTACCTACCTACACAATTACACACCTACACAATCACACACCTACACAATCACACACCTACACATTCACACACCTACACAATTACACACCTACACAATCACACACACAATAACACTCCTACACACACATATACTTACAGTCACACGCACGCACACATGTAGCGGTACTAGTGGTAATGTGTTCTCGTATCACCTGAAAATTAGACACCCCAGCTTATTTTAACTACAGATTAACCAAGCTAACCTAACGTAACTTAACCTAACGTATTCTAACCTAACACTAACCTAAACTAACCTACCCTACCCTAACACTACCCTAACCTACCCAAACACTAACCTTACCTAGCCTACCCTAACACTAACCTTACCCCCCACCCAAGAAAAAAAAACAGGGTGGATAATCTTCAGGTGAAATGAGCTTGAGGGTGTCGGAGATTCTTCAGGTGATCGGAATATCTCGTGTCAGTGTGAACCAATTTACTCTGACTTAAGGTACAGGTCAGGTAAGTGCAGTGATCAGTGTGTCATTGCTCAGGTGTGTACAGTAACTTACCTGGGTTAATTAAGTCTACCATAACACCTTTATTTGATACCCTGATTGGTTGGCTTCCTTCCAGGTAACTCAGCCTTCGTAGTAGTGATTTTTTTCTTCAGATTTTTTATTTATATTATTTGTCTGTTTCTCATCCATCGTCATCCTATCATCCACCATCATCCACAATACTCCACCATCATCCTATCATCCACAATCAACCTCAATCATCCACCATCATCCTATCATCCACCTCGTCCTATATATGATACGTGGGTTGTGACACCAATATGAGATGTGTAATAAGGATGTGTGTGTGTGTGTGTGTGTTTAGAACTCTGTAAGTGTTTCTGTGTGTGTGTGTGTGTGTGTGTGTGTGTGTGTGTGTGTACGTGTATGGAGGACTGTAAGTGTGTCTGTCTTTGTGTGTGTAGGTTTAAGTGTATTTGTGTTTGTGTGTGTAAGACTGTAAGTATCTATGTGTGTGTGTGTGAGTAGGACTGTAAGTGTATTTGTGCGTGTTTGTGTGAACGAGCGCGTGGTTATGTCTGCACGTCACAGTACTCACGTTAAGAGCATGAACACGTGTGTAAGTCACGTTTGTAGACACGGCCGGGCAAGTCACCCATGAGTCAGGTAAACATACACACGTCAGGTATATATACACACGGCCTCAGTCTCCCCTTTGTATGAATGTATACATACAGTCAGACACTATGTATACACGTATGAAAGGTGCGAATATGTATTTTATTCTCGAAACTAATACAAGTTAACCACACACACACACACACACACACACACACACACACACACACAAGAAAAAGCAATAACTGTGTCAGGACTCAGGGGTCAGCGAGCTACCACAGCAAGACCAAGATGAGCCACACGACAGCACCCTCGCCAACGCTGACACCTAACTTAACTTAACCCCGCTCCACCAGACACTCGCTACCCCCTCCCCCCTTGTAAAGCATGTAATAGAATATACATAGTTAATATTACCTTTGACCCGTGTTGTATACATGTATTAAGAAATTAAATGTGAGAGAGGGAGGTTAGGCTAAATTAGATTAAGTTAGATTAGATTAAATTAGGTTAGGTTAGATTAGCGTTAATCATCAGGTAAAACAAACTAGGAGTGCTTAATCTTCACCTGAGTCAGTTACTACCGAGAGACAGACAGTCAGGCAGACAGGCGGGCGGGCGGGTTGCTGAGGCAGGGTTATGTTGGGTCAGCGTGAGGCAATGGGTCATGTTATGTCCGGTGCAGCTTGTTGCTAGCAGTAACTTGCTGACAAAACCCATAACCTTTCAGGCTTTTACGCCCTTAATGCACGAGTCATAAACGGAAGCATAAACTACGCATGCTTCCCGGACGGGCGCTGTAAACGCTTCTGCGCTTCACCTTGCACAGGATGTAAGGGGGTGCCCACTACCCAATAAACTAGCCCCCTCGGTGGCAATCTAAACAAAAATTCTAAATCTAGCAGGAACTGGTGGATGGTCGGAGGCTTCATGGTTCGTTCGGTTCATACTAATGAGGTGTATTAAGATTGGGTTATAAGGGTGGCACTAAGATTGGGTTATAAGGGTGGCACTAAGATTGGTTTATAAGGGTGGCACTAAGATTGGGTTATAAGGATGGCACTAAGATTGGTTTATAAGGGTGGCACTAAGATTGGGTAATAAGGGTGGCACTAAGATTGGCTATAATGGTGGCACTAAGATTGGTTATAAGGGTGGCACTAAGATTGGCTATAATGGTGGCACTAAGATTGGTTATAAGGGTGGCACTAAGATTGGTTATAAGGGTGGCACAAAGATTGGTTATAAGGGTGGCACAAAGATTGGTTAGTAACGGTGGCACTTCCTAACGTGAAAGTTATAAGAATCCAGGTCATTATCTCCCAGGTATTGAGATACTTTATAGAGACATTTAACTCCCACTGAACCGGCTTACCCTGTCTGGTTTATCACCACCTTGACAGAGTGACTACACCTGGGGGCTATGCTACACATTCTTGCTTAAGATTAAATACACTGATGCTAACCTAACCTAACTAAAGTTAACCTAACCTAAGTCATGCCCAATAACCTAAACCTAACCTAACCTAAACCTAACCTAATCTAAAGCTACCCTAACCTAATGATATTTTATCTTTTACAGGTGATTCGAGGTTAATTATGGCTGTCGTCACCTGAGAGGACACTTACGGCTTTAATCCTAAGGTATCTCTCTCTCTCTCTCTCTCTCTCTCTCTCTCTCTCTCTCTCTCTCTCTCTCTCTCTCTGTGTGTGTGTGTGTGTGTGTGTAATAATATGTCGGATGGCTTTGATGTGTCATAAGGCTCACACTACATTACGTCATAAATACTGAGCAGCAAGAACTCAGACACATACATACAGACAGACATACATACATACATACATACATACATACTGTACGCACATTACCTCACATACATATTACTCCCACATATCAGTTGTTGCATAGGTTAGGTTAGTGTGACAAACGGTGTGACTGACCTATATGTAACGCGTCTTCACTTGTGTCACACCTCTCTACAGCTTGTCACATAACTCTCCCCTAACCTAACCTAACCTAATCTAACCTAATGCTGCTGTAATTTTCGAGGAATTATTTATGCTGACAAGGTTTCGAGTCGTACTTCACGCCCAAGGTAATTCTTGAGGGTTGGGATTGAGGTCGAGTTGTAGTGGAGCTTAATCTTGATGGTTAGATTAGGTTGGGTGGGGCGAGGTTGGGTTGGGTGAGGTTGGGTTGGGTGAGGTTGGATTGGGTGAGGTTGGGTTGGGATCTTTTTGGGGAGTGATTGCGGGTCTTCTTCCTCTTCCAATAACTTTCCCCTCCTCTCCCTCCTCCTCCCATCCCTACTCCTCCACCTCTTTCTTTCCTGCCCCTCCCCCACCTCCTCTTACCCCTCCACAACCCCCCACCCCTCCTCCTCCCCCTCCTCTTCCCTTACCCCCCTCCACCTCATCTTGCCCCCCTCCCCTTACCCCCTCCACCTCCTCTTGCCCCCTCTCCAAACCCCTACCCCTCCTCTTGCCCCCTCCCCTGACCCCTACCCCTCCTAAAATAGTCTAGAAATATATCGTCTACATAAGCAGGACCTTAACTTGAGAGTCAACAACACAACACGGAAGGAAACAAAGTGAGGCAGCCTGGAGGACGGACAGATACTGGTGATTGTGGTAGTGGTGGTGGTTGTGGTGATGGGAGTGGTGGTTGTTGTGGTGGTGGTTGTGATGGTGGTGGTGGTGGTGGTGGTGGTTGTTGTTGTTGTTGTTGTTGTTGTTGTTGTTGTTGTTGTTGTTGTAGTAGTTGTTGTTGTTGTTGTTGTTGTGGTGGTGGTAGTAGTAGTGGTTGTGATTGTAGTGGTACTAATTGTGGTAGTAGTGATAATGATTGTGGTGATTGTGGTAGTGGTGGTTCCCGAGGTCTTTAAATTACCCTAAGCCTTTCGTCATTGTCATTCACGCCCAAATTATGTCACCCACGCCCACATTATCACCCACTTCTACCGTACCCTACACCACACACAGCCTCTCACACCCACACCTCAAAACACACACACACACACACACACTACACACACACACACACACACACACACACACACACACACACACACACACACACACACACTAACACACACACACACACTAACACACACTCACACACACACTAACACACACTAACACACCTACCCACACACACACACTACCTACACACACACACACACACACACACACACACACACACACACACACACATACACACATACACACACACACACACACACACACAACAATATCATGTCTCTTGTGCCTGAATGCGGACACTCACCCGTGACGTCACCGTTCAGACAAGCTGGCTTACCATTACAGCTGTCTGAGTCACCTAACCTAACCTAAGGGATTGAAGCTCATTTAAGATTCTCGTAAATTAGTTTCGTAGTGAAGATTTTTACCTTAAAGTTTTCCCCATAAGTTATTTTAGGTTTGGTGGTGGTGGTAGTTGTTGTTGTTGTTGAAATGGATAAATATTTAGTGTTAGTATTCTTGAAAGGAGTGAGACAGACAGACAGAGGGAGACAGACAGCTGGGAGTGAGACAGAGAACAGACAGACACCGACAGACAGACAGACAGACAGACAGACAGACAGATAGACAGACACAGACAAAAAAAAACAGAACCATTTAACTAAAAATTGTCGGCGGTGGATCAGTCAATCATCGAGGGCCTGAAGAATAGAAAGATAAAAGTTTTAGACAAATCCCTCAACTAATCCACAGAAATCCTTCAACTACTCCACAGAAATCCCTCAACTACTCCACAGAAATCCTTCAACTACTCCACAGAAATCCCTCAACTACTCCACAGAAATCCCTCAACTAATCCACAGAAATCCTTCAACTACTCCACAGAAATCCCTCAACTACTCCACAGAAATCCCTCAACTAATCCACAGAAATCCTTCAACTAATCCACAGAAATCCTTCAACTACTCCACAGAAATCCTTCAACTACTCCACAGAAATCCCTCAACTAATCCACAGAAATCCTTCAACTACTCCACAGAAATCCCTCAACTACTCCACAGAAATCCCTCAACTAATCCACAGAAATCCTTCAACTACTCCACAGAAATCCCTCAACTACTCCACAGAAATCCTTCAACTACTCCACAGAAATCCCTCAACTACTCCACAGAAATCCCTCAACTAATCCACAGAAATCCTTCAACTACTCCACAGAAATCCTTCAACTACTCCACAGAAATAACATTCTCACACGAACAGTTAAAAAAGTACTGGAATGGGAGTAGTTTTTCTATTAGCCAATGCTTTGATTGAGGGTTTGGGTTAGGTTAGGTTAGGATTAGGATTAGGTTAGGTTAGGTTAGGTTAGGTTAGGTTAGGTTTGGTTTGGGTTGGGGTGGTAGGGAGTGGGGTTAGGTTAGGAGTTGGATTAGGTTTGGTTAGGTTAGGGGCACTCCTCCCACTCACACACACCACACCCACACACACACTCACCCCACTCCGCACACCCACTTTCACTCACTCAAACACTGACCGAGAGTCATGTGGTACTCAAATTTCAGTCCTGTTTCCTGATTTGTCTTGTCACTTGTTACTTATTCAGTGA
This sequence comes from Homarus americanus, assembly GCF_018991925.1. Taxonomy (NCBI): domain Eukaryota; kingdom Metazoa; phylum Arthropoda; class Malacostraca; order Decapoda; family Nephropidae; genus Homarus; species Homarus americanus. The sequence goes on from NW_024755362.1 coordinate 29,269, forward strand.
CGTAGGCAAAATAGTCCTAGGATAGCGTGTTGGGGAGTTCCGTATCTCTTAACTGGGTCATGTGGATTACCTACGGAAAGATTAGACACCCCAAGCTTGTTTATACACTCCTCATTAGACACTAAGCTTGTTTCACCTGAAGATTAGACACCCCAAGCTTGTTTATACCTCCTCATTAGACACCCCAAGCTTGTTTCACCTGATGATTAGACACCCCAAGCTTGTTTATACCTCCTCATTAGACACCCCAAGCTTGTTTCACCTGATGATTAGACACCCCAAGCTTGTTTCACCTGATGATTAGACACCCCAAGCTTGTTTATACCTCCTCATTAGACACCCCAAGCTTGTTTCACCTGATGATTAGACACCCCAAGCTTGTTTATACCCCCTCATTAGACACCCCAAGCTTGTTTCACCTGATGATTAAACACCCCAAGCTTGTTTCACCTGATGATTAGACACCCCAAGCTTGTTTATACCTCCTCATTAGACACCTCAAGCTTGTTTCACCTGATGATTAAACACCCTAACACCAATTTAACTTCCCTCCCTCATCCCTTGGTCTAATCAGGTGAAAATAAGCTTGGGTGTCTAATCATCAGGTGAAACAAGCTTGGGTGTCTAATTTTCAGGTGATCTGATCTCATTTTAACAGGACTCAATGAACCCACCAAGAGTTATCTCAAGGTAAAGACAAGAATTAGGACAAGGTCGAGTTTTATTCTACAAAGGGACTTTTAAACTGAGGAGGGACTTCTGTGAGACACTTTGGTGAGGGACTTCTGTGAGACACTTTGGTGAGGGACTTTGGTGAGGTACTTTGGTGAGGTACTTTGGTGAGGAACTTTGGTGAGGGACTTTGGTGAGGTACTTTGGTGAGGTACTTTGGTGAGGGACTTGGTGAGGTACTTTAAGTGTGTGGGTGATTGTTATTGATGTTGGTGTGTAGAACAATGTGTGGCGGGGCATCATGAGACAGACAGACAGACAGACAGAGAGAGAGACAGACAGACAGACAGACGAACAGATAGACAGAGACAGACGGACAGATATTCAGAAAGACAGACAGACACTGAGAGCCAGGAGTGTAATAGACTGATGGTATAGATAGCAGAACACAAGAGAGAGAGAGAGAGAGAGAGAGAGAGAGGAATTGTTGCATGCTACTAAGCTCATGTAGACTGTAGCTTGTGTGTGTAGTGAAGATGGTAAGCTTAGCATGGTGGTGGTGGTTAAGCTGTCAGGGGTGTATATATGTAGTGAAGATCATTAAACAGTGAAATGAATTGGGTAACGTAAAGCTAATTGAACACTATTGAACACACACACACACACACACACACACATACATACATATACACACACACACACACATACACACACACACACACACACACAGGTAACGTACTGTATAATGGCTGTCGGTAAATATATCATGATTGCACTGAACAACATTCCTCTCAGCCTTGCAAGGACACGGTAGACGTCGCTCTCTGTTGGCCAGCCTGAGGCGATGAAGGGAGGGAGTGTGGAGGGGAGGGGAGGGAAGTATGGCTGGGTGACTGGAGGAAAGGAGGAGCAAGTGGCAGTGGAGGGAAGGGAGGGGCAAGTAACTGGAGGGAAGGAGGGGGAGGGAAATTATGTACTAAATCTTATAGTTCAAACAGAAAATAAAAATCACTGAGAATTTGTGGACCTGAGGCATTGGTGATTTAGGCTTCATTCTTGTTATGATTGTCGGCGATGGGGAGACGGTCATGCTTGGTGCTTCCTGATGCCTGTACTGTAACACACGCTATTTACTGGTGGGGAGAGGGTGGTGGTAGTGGTGGTGATGGTGGTAGGGATGGTGGTAGTGGTGGGGGTGGTGGTAGTGGTGGTGATGGTGAGGATGGTGGTAGTGGTTGTAGCTGGGAGGAATATACAATGATGTCTTACTACACCTTCTCTTACACCCAGTCCATCCACTACCTAGCCACACTACACTCCTCACCCACCCACCCCTCCTCCCACCCACACCACCCCTCCTCCACCCACCACCACCCCTCCTCCCACCCACATCACCCCTCCTCCACCCTCACCCTCCTCCACCCATCACCCCCTCCTCACCCACCCCACCCCTCCCCTCCACCCACACCACCCCCTCCCTCCACCACCCACCCCACCTCCACCCACCCCACCCCCCTCCTCCACCCACCCACCCCTCCTCCACCCACCCCTCCTCCACCCACCCCACCCCCTCCCTCACACCCACACCACCCTCTTCCACCTGCCCCTCCTCCACCCACCCACCCCCTCCTCCACCCACCCACCCCCTCCTCCACCCACACCACCCACTCTTGACTATATTCAGGGTGAAGTCAATTATTGTTAACATAACCACACGTTGACAGTGAGGGACGCCCCATGACCAGGTGTGTAGCCACGCCCACACCTACACGGTCAAGTATAGCCACGCCCACACCTACACGGTCAAGTATAGCCACGCCCACACCCCTCAGGCCACGCCCATGCCAGTACCTGTCTCTCAGCACTTGGTGACGTCATTACCCGAGCTGAACACTTAGGTAAAAAAAATTATCTGATATTTCAACTACCTGACTCCTCCTCCTCCTCCTCCTCCTCTTCCTCTCTCGTCTCACTTCTCCTCCTCTTTCTACCTTCTTCCCTGTCCCCTTCCTTCCCTTCCCACCTCCTTCCTTCTCATCCTCCTATCTTCTATCCCTCATCCTCCTCCCTTCTCCTCCTGCGTTCTTTCCTCTCCTCCTCCACCTATCCTCCTCCTCCTCCACCCCCTGCTTCCTCCTCCTCCCAAACACCACTATCAAGGAATTAACTCACTATTAAAACTTCTTATAAACGAAGTATCACACACACACACACACACACAAACACACACACACACCTAAGGAATGGAAAGGTCCTGACGGGTCTGACGATGTTACCCCGGTTGGCTCCTTAAAGCTGCCTTGTGCTGACGTGTGCTGACGTTTGCGAGATATGCCAGTTTGCTGTACAGGAGAAGGAGGAAGAGGAAGGTAGCTGTCAGTCTATGAAGGGTGTTGGTTAGGTTAGGTTTGGTTTGGTTTGGTTTGGTTTGGTTTGGTTTGGTGAGATTTGGTTTGGTGAGGTTTGGTTTGCTTAGGTTTGGTTAGGTTATGTTTGGTTTGGTTTGGTTTGGTTAGGTTAGGTTAGGTTTGGTTAGTTTTTGGTCAGGTTTGGTTTAGGTTAAGTTTGGGGTGTGAGAGTGGCTTTGGGATGTTAGTTCTATTTCATGGGATTATTGAGTTTGGAGAGAGACAGATAGATAGATAGATAGATAGATAGATAGATACAGATAGATAGATAGATAAAGCCACAGAAAAATAGTGATAGATAGACAGACACACACACTCACAGACAGAGAAAGAGAATGAGTGAGAGACAGAAAGTGAGTGAGAGAGAGAGATTGAGAGAGAGAGAGAGCCATTATTATATCAAAGTCAACACTATAATATTTACCACCATAATCTTTAACCCATTATATGTACATGATATAGAACGAGCCATTGTTATAGAAGTTAGTTTACGAAAGCCCTAACGAGGCGCCCACCCCACTCTCTCCCTCCCCCTTCCTCCTTTCCCCTCCCCTCCCTTTTCCCTCCCTTCCCTCCTTTTTCCCCTCCCTTCCCTTTCCCATCTTTTCCCTCCTTTAACTGAATGGGGAGTCAATGGGATGGAGTCGTTCCCCTAATGGCTGAGACCAGATGGAGTGCTTTCCCAGTATAAAGGGTCAGTGTGTGTGTGTTATTAAACCGGGAACTAGGAAATGGTCTCTCTCTCTCTCTCTCTCTCTCTCTCTCTCTCTCTCTCTCTCTCTCTCTCTCTCTCTCTCTCTCTCTCTCATTAACCAGTGAACTTGTTAATAGGAAGTGACGTTGGATAGCAGTAGACAGGAGATCATACCATATCCATGGAACTTCAGTGAGTCAATATAGTCTATCAGAAATTGAGTTTCTCAATTTCCTAGTGGAGTTACACAGTTCTAATAGACTTATATGTGTGGCCCCCTTATGTGTGTGTGTGTGTGTGTGTGTGTGTGTGTGTACTGTGTGCGATAGATTTGATTTTTTAAAAGTACGCACAAGATAATACTGATAAATAAATTTCATACACACGAATAATAAAAACTAACAATAAACGCGAAGAACACATATAAACCTTTCCTTCCTTCTCCCTCTTCTTCCTTCTCCATCCTCTTCCTTCCACCCTCTCTTCCTTCCCCACTTCTCCCCGCTTCCTTCTGCTCTCCCCTTCCTCCTCTTACTCTCATTAAAAATAAAATTATCTTCCTCATACAGAACAAATTCAAGCATCAGAAGGTTCTTAAAAACAGAGTTCAAGAAAGGACCTCACTAAACGACATGCCACATACAGCAGGAGGACTGGCCAACCTCCTCAGGAATGCACACACACACACACACCTTGGGAAGTTCAGACATATGTGATAAAAAACCCAGAATATCTCATCTGGGCAGCCTCGCTCGGATGATGAAATTAGACGGGAGAGGCCCACTCCAATGCAGGCAGGCAGCCTCCCAGGCACAGGCCGAGAGATGGCCCACTGCAATTACAGGCAGGAGATAGTCCACTATAGTGCAAGGCGAGAGATGGCCCACTACAGTACGAGGCGAGAGATTGCCCCCACTACAATTGGGAGGCGAATGGCCCTGCAGTACAGGCGGAAGATAGCCCCAACAGTACAGGCGAGAGATAGCCCACGCTACAGTAAGAGCGAGATAGTCACAACGGTACGAGCGAGATAGCCCTGCAATTGCGAGCGAGATGATCCTATAGTACGAGCGAGGGAGATGACCCACTACAGTGCGGGCAGAGATAGTCACAACAATGCAGGCGAGAGATAGCCCACTGTGGTACGAGCAGGGTAAATTACTATAGTACGAGCGAGAGATGACCCACTACAGTACGGCGAGAGATTGCACTACTACAAGTACAGGCGAAGATAGCCCACTACTGTTAATTACGAGCGGAGATAGCCCGCAGCAGGCTGAGCGGGGAATGGCCCACTACAGTAAGAGCGAGAGATAGTCCACAACAGTACGAGCGCGAGATAGCCCACTGCAATTACCCAGGCGAGAGATTGCCCACTACAGTACAGGCGGAAGATGGCCCACTACTGGTGGGCGAGAGATAGCCCACTGCGGTACGAGGCGAGAGATATTACTACGTGCAGCGAGAGATGGCCCACCTCGTGCAGGCTGTGTGTGTGTGTGTGTGTGTGTGTGTGTGTGTGTGTGTGTGTGTGTGTGTGTGTGTGTGTGTGTGTGTGTGATAGATTTATGATTTTTTTAAAGTAAAGATAATACGATAAATAAATTTCATACACACGAATAATAAAACTAACAATAAACGCGAAGAACGTGCATATAAACCTTTCCCCTTCCTTCTCCTCTCCTTTCCCTTCCCCTACCCATCCCTCTTCCTACCCACTCTCCTTTACTTCTCCCACGCTTCCTTCTGCCTGCTCTCCCTTCCTCCTCTCTTCCTCTCCCATTAAAATAAAAAGTTATCTTCCTCATACCAGAACGGAATTCAAGCATCAAGGAAGGTTCTTAAAACAGGTTCAAGAAGAAGGACCTCTCACTAAACGACGTACACCTACAGCAGGAGGACACAGCCAACCTCCCTCAGGAATACACACACACACACCTTGGGGAAGTTCAGACATATGACCAAAAACCCGAATATCTCATCACAAACGACCTCGCTCGGATGATAAGTGGGCAGGGAGAGAGGCCCACTCCAGTACGAGCGAGATAGCCCACTACAGTACGAGCGAGAGATAGCCCTACAGTACGAGCGAGAGATGGCCCACTACAGTACGAGCGAGGTAGTCCCACTACAGTACGAGCGAGAGATGGCCACTACAGTACGAGCGAGAGATAGCCCACTACAGTACGAGCGAATGGCCACTACAGTACGAGCCGAGATGGCCACTACAGTACAGGCAGAGATAGCCCACTACAGTACAGGCAGAGATAGTCCACTCAATGCAGGCGAGAGATAGCCCACTGCAGTATGAGCGAGATGGCCACTACAGTGCAGGCGAGAGATGGTACTACAGTACGGCGAGATGGCCCCTCCAGTACGAGCGAGAGATGGCCCACTACAGGTACGGGCGAGATGGCCCACACAGTACGAGCGAGAGATGGCCCACTGCAGTACGAGGCGAGATAGCCCACTACAGTACGAGCGAGAGATGGCCCACTACAGTACGGGCGAGAGATGGCCCACTACAGTACAGGCGAGAGATAGCCCACTACAGTACGAGCGAGAGATAGCCACTACAGTACGAGCGAGAGATGGTCCACAACAGTGCAGCGAGATGGCCCACACTCCAGTGAGCGAGAGATGGCCCACTGCAATTGCAGGCGAGAGATAGTCCACTCCAGTACAGGCGAGAGATAGTCCACTCCAGTACGAGCGAGAGATAGTCTAGTACAAGCAAGAGATAGCCTACAGTACGAGCGAGAGATAGCCCACTACAATACGAGCGAGAGAGATAGCCACTACAGTACGGCGAGAGAGAGCTATTGCAGTGAGCGGCGGAGAGATAGCCCACAGTACGAGGCGAGAGATAGCCCACTGTTTGAGGGAGAGATGGCCCACTACAGAACGAGCGAGAGATAGCCCACTACAGTACGAGCGAGAGATAGCCCACTACAGTACAGGAGAATGGCCCACTCCAGTACGAGCGAGAGATAGCCCACTCCAGTACGAGCGAAGATAGCCCACTACAGTACAGGCGAGAGATAGCCCACTACAGTACGAGGGAGAGATAGCCCACTACAGTACGAGCGAGAGATAGCCACTACAGTACGAGCGAGGAATAGCCCACTACAGTACGAGGCGAGATAGCCCACTTGAGCGAGAGATAGCCTCAGTACGCGAGATAGCCCACTGCAGTACGAGGCGAGAGATAGCCCACTACAGTACGAACGAGATAGGCCACTACAGTACGAGCGAGAGATAGCCCACTACAGTACAGCGAGGAGAGATGGCCACTGCAGTACGAGGCGAGATAGCCCACTACAGTACGAGGCAGAGATAGCCCACTGCAGTACGAGCGAGAGATAGTCACTCCAGTACGAGCGAGAGATAGCCCACTACAGTACGAGCGAGAATAGTCCACTACAGTACGGGCGAGAGATAGCCCACTACAGTGCACGGGATAGCCCGCAGTACGAGCGAGAGTAGCTACTACAGTCGAGCGAGATGGCCATTCATCAGCGAATAGTTCTTACAGTACGGGCGAGAGATGGCCCGTACAGTGCGAGCGAGATAGTTCACTCCAGTACGAGCGAGAGATAGCCCACTGCAGTACGGGCAGAGATGGCCTACTGCAGTACGAGGCGAGATGTATTACAGTACAGGCGAGATGGTTCACTACAGTACGAGGCGAGATAGTCCACTCCAGTACGAGGCGAGAGATGGCCCACTACAGTACGGGCGGAGATAGCCACTACAGTACGAGCGAGATAGCCTACTACAGTACGGGCGAGAGATAGCCCATTACAGTACGGGCGAGAGATGGCCTACTACAGTACGAGCGAGATAGCCCACTACAGTACAGGCGAGAGATAGTCCACCTCCAGTACGAGCGAGAGATGGCCCACTGCAGGAACAGGCGAGAGATAGCCACTCAGTACGAGCGAGAGTAGCCCACTACAGTACGAGCGAGAGATAGTCCACTCCAGTACGAGCGAGGAGATAGCCCACTACAGTACGAGCGAGAGATGGTCCACTCAGTACGAGGCGAGAGATAGCCCACTGCAGTACAGGCGAGATATGTGCAGTACGAGGATAGTCCACTCAGTACGAGCGAGATGGCCATTGCAGTACGAGCGAGAGATGGCCGTGCAGTACGAGCGAGGCCATACAAGCGAGAATACACTCCAGTACAGGCGAGAGATGGCCCATTGCAGTACGAGCGAGAGATAGCCATTTGCAGTACGGGCGAGATAGCCACTACAGTACGAGCGAGATGGCCCACTACAGTACGAGGGAGAGATAGCCCACTCAGTACGAGCGAGAGATAGCCCACTACAGTACGGGCAGAGATAGTCCACTCCAGTACGAGCGAGAGATAGCCCACTACAGTACGGGCAGGAGATGGCCCACTACAGTACAGGCGAGAGATGGCCCACTGCAGTACGGGCGAGATAGTCCAATCCAGTACGAGGCGAGAGATAGCCACTACAGTACGAGGCGAGGCCCAGTACAGGCGAGATGGCCCACTACAATACAGGCAGAGATAGCCCACTACAGTACGAGGGAGAGATGGCCCACTCATTGGTGAGAGATAGCCCACTACAGTTGCGAGCAAGAGATGGCCTACTACAGTGCGAGCGAGGAGATAGCCCACTACAGTACGAGCGAGAGATGGCCACTCTAGTACAGGCGAGAGATAGTACTACAGTACAGGCGAGAGATAGTCCACTCCAGTACGAGCGAGAGATAGCCCACTACAGTACAGGCGAGGAGATAGTCCACTCAGTACGAGGCAGAGATAGCCTGCAGTACGAGCGAGAGATAGCCTGGTACGAGCGAGAGATAGCCCACTACAGTACGAGGCAGAGATGGCCTACAGTACGAGGAGAGATAGCCTCCAGTACAGGCGAGAGAGATAGCCCACTAGAGTACGAGCGAGGGAATGGCCACTACAGTACGAGCAAGAGATGGCCACTACAATACAGCGAGATAGCCACTACAGTACGGGGAGAGATAGCCCACTCCAGTACAGGCGAGAATGGCCACTACAGTACGAGCGAGATAGTCCACTCCAGTACAGGCGAGAGAGATAGCCCACTACAGTTGCAGGCAGAGATGGCCCACTCCAGTACAGGCGAGATAGCCCACTACAGTGAGCGAGAGAGATAGTCAATCAGTACGGGCGAGAGATAGCCACTACAGTACGAGCGAGAGAGAGCCCATTGCAGTACGAGCGAGAGATGGCCACTACAGTACGAGCGAGAGAGGCCACTGCAGTACGAGCGAGGATGGCCCACTACAATACGAGGCGAGATAGCCCACTACAGTACGGAGAATGGCCTCAGTACGAGCGAGAGATAGCCCACTACAGTACGAGCGAGAGATAGTCCACTCAGTACGAGCGAGATAGCCCACTGCAATTGCAGGCGAGATAGCCCACTCAGTACGAGCAGAGATAGCCCACTGCAGTACAGGAGAGATAGTCCAATCCAGTACAGGGCGAGATAGCCCACTACAGTACGAGCGAGAGAGGCCACTGCAGTGCGAGCGAGAGATAGCCCACTACAATACAGGCGAGATAGCCCACTACAGTACGAGGAGAATGGCCCACTGCAGTACGAGCGAGAGATAGCCCACTACAGTACGGGCGAGAGATGGCCCACTACAGTACGAGCGAGAGATAGCCACTACAGTACGAGCGAGAGATGGTCACTACAGAGCAGGCGAGAGATAGCCCACTACAGTACGAGCAAGAGATAGCCTACTACAGTACGAGCGAGATGGCCACTACAGAACGAGCGAGATAGCTACTACAGTACGAGCGAGAGATAGCCCACTATAAATGCAGGCGAGAGATAGCCCACTACAGTACGAGCGAGAGATAGCCACTAGTACGAACGAGAGTGTACTGGTACAGGCGAGATAGCCACTGCAGTACGAGCGAGAGATACTACAATACGAGCGAGAGATAGCCCACTGCAGTACAGGCGAGATGGCCCACTGCAGTACAGGCGAGATAGCCCACTGCAGTACGAACGAGATAGCCCACTGCAGTACGAGGCGAAAGATAGCCCACTACAGTACGAGCGAGAGATAGCCCACTACAGAACGAGCGAAGATAGCCCACTACAGTACGAGGCGAGAGATGGCCCACTACAGAACGAGCGAGAGAGATAGCCCGCTACAGTACGAGCGAGAGATAGCCCACTACAGAACGAGGCGAGAGATAGCCGCTACAGTAGGCGAGATAGCCACTACAGAACGAGCGAGATAGCCCGCTACAGTAAGAGCGAGAGATAGTCCACTCTGTTACGAGACTCCTTGATGACCAACACCCTCATCAACCTTCTCTGCCCACGCCTCGTACCCTACTGAAATTATTTGTATATTCTGTTATTATAAAACTGTATCTATAATGTTTAGTTTAACGATAATCACTATGCGTATCTCTTATTGGTGCTGCCCTAAACGTTCGTGGTTACAGTGTTTGATGATATTTAGATTCCTTAATGTTGCGTTGGGTTGATACAGCATACAAGACAACAATTTGTAACGTTACAGCTTTGGTGAGGAGCCGTCCACTGACAACCTAACGCCCAGGAAGTTCATGCCACCTCCAGGTGTACTTAGAGCCACATCCACCACTCATAGCCCCTACAGGAGCACTACAACCACATCACTACTCATAAACCCCTTGAGGAGCACCTACAACCACATCCTCCACACCCCACAAGATAAAACCATCCTTCTTATCTCTGTAAACTAATACCTCGCCACAGCGCCAAGATCGTCACCGTATAAATGACATTCTTTAATCCATCGTTAGTCCGGGATGAAATGTGAATGTTTAGGTATAATTATTACTCAATTATAGAATGTTAGACCGAATGAAACAACTCCCGTGATACTGATTCTTACGGTAACTTAAGAACTCGACGAAGATGGCCAGGTTAGGTTCCCGGACATGAGTAGTGGAAGAGGGAAGGCAGTGTACTAACTAGGGGAGGGGAGGGAAGGGAGAGGAGGGGAGGATGGGAAGGAGAGAGAGGAAGGGATCAGTACCAACCAGGGGAGGGAGATGTGGAAGGGGGGGGGGGGGGGGGGGGGAAGGGGGGGTGAGGGAGGGTGAGGAGAGGGATCAGTGTACCAACCAGGAGGGGAGAGGTGGGGAAGGGCGGGTGAGGGAGGGGGAGGATATGCACCAATCAGGGAGGGAGAGGTGGGGAAGGGGTGGAGTGGGAGGGTGAGGAGAGGGATCAGTGTACCAACCAGGAGGAGAGGTGGGGGAAGGGCGGGAGTGGGAGGATCAGTATACCAACCAGGGAGGGAAAGGGAAGGAAGGGGAGGAAGAGGAAGGGTTGTTTATATTAAGTCCACTCTGTTACGAGACTCCTTGATGACCAACACCCTCATCAACCTTCTCTGCCCACGCCTCGTACCCTACTGAAATTATTTGTATATTCTGTTATTATAAAACTGTATCTATAATGTTTAGTTTTAACGATAATCACTATGCGTATCTCTTATTGGTGCTGCCCTAAACGTTCGTGTGGTTACAGTGTTTGATGATATTTTTTAGATTCCTCTTAATGTTGCTTCGGGTTGTACAGTTGGGCATACAAGACAAGTCACCAATTTGTAACGTTACAGCTTTGGTGAGGAGCCGTCCACTGACAACCTAACGCCGAGGGAAGTCTTCATACCATCCCCCCCCCCACTCCAGGAGTACTTAGAGCCACATCCACCACTCATAACCCCCTACAGGAGCAACTACAACCACATCCACCACTCATAAACCCCCTTCAGGAGCACCTACAACCACATCCTCCACACCCCACAAGATAAAACCATCCTTCTTATCTCTGTAAACTAATACCTCGCCACAGCACCAAGATCGTCACCGTATAAAATGACATTCTTTTAATCCATCGTTAGTCCGGGATGAAATGTGAATGTTTAGGGATAATTATTACTCAATTATAGAATGTTAGACCGAATGAAACAACTCCCGTGATATTGATTCTTACGGTAACTTAAGAACTCGACGTAAGATGGCCAGGTTAGGTTCCCGGTGACGAGGTAGCTGGAAGAGGGAAGGCAGTGTACTAACTAGGGGAGGGGATGGGGAGGGGATGTGGGGGAGGAGAGGAGGGGATCAGTGCACCAACCAGGAGGGAAAGGAAGGGAAGGAGGGAGGGGGGGAGGGAGGGGATCAGTACCAACCAGGAGGGAAAGGAAGGAAGGGGAGGGAAGGGAGAGAATGAGGTTGCTTAAATTTTTGCAAGCAGGAGTCATAAACAGGGCGACACACTACGAACTTTCCTAAACCAACTGTGTCTATCTATTTATCCATCCATTCATCCATCCGTCCCTATAGTTTAATCCCAAATACCATCTCTATCTCTCTATTCATCAATCTATCCATATTATATATCTATTTATTCATATATATTTACATGTCTTTCTATTTATCTGTCTGTCTGTCTTTATGAATTTTTAAAACGTGGTGTTCTCCTTGTCAGGTCTTAAGTAAAGCTTTAAGTGTAGCTCGCGCGGTGTAATATGACCATTGATATTTTACTTATCACTGCTGGTCCAGTTTTTGTGCGGCTCTGGGTAAAGGGACAGGTTTATGTATTGGTCACACTCCACTCTGGTTTGTATACATTTTCTGTCTGTCTGCCTGTCCCTCTCTCTCTGTGTGTCTGTCTGCTTCCCTCTCTCACTCTGTCTGTCTGTCTGTCTGTCACTCTCTCTGGCTTTCTTTCTGTCTGTCACTCTCTCTGACTTTCTTTCTGTCTCTGTCTGTCTATCTGTCTCTCTGTCTCTGTCTCACTGTCTCTCTGTCTGCCTCTCTCTATCGTTTTCTTTCTTCACAGGGGGAACTAATCCAGCTGTTCAGTGTTCCAAAATGTCATATCTACATATATCTAAAGTGGTGTACTATATATGATATACAAAGGATAGTTATTCATGCTCCGGTCCTTATAAGTGGCGGTGCTAATGGGCCCTAGTTCTTAATAGGAACGAGTCTTAATATGCCCCAGTGCTAATAGTCATGGTAGTAATAGGCTCCAATCTTAATAGGCCTCGCTCCTATTATGTTTCAACCTAACCTAACCTAACGTAAATTAAGATTGGTCACAATTATTGATTCTTATTATTGTTAAGCCCGTTAATTTAATGTGTTAGGTTAATGTTGATAGTGTGTAATTGGTTAGGTTAGGGGATGGAGGAGAGAGGTGGGTAGGGTGAGGATAGGAGGGACGGTGGGAATGGGTCAGGGTGAGGATAGGAGTATAGGAAGAGGTGAGATAGAGTGAGGATAGAAGGGTGGGAAGAGGTGTGTTGGAGTGAGGATAGGAGGATGGGAAGAGGTAGGATAGAGTGAAGCTAGGAGGATGGTAAGAGATACGTTGGAGTGAGGATAGAAATATTTGATTGTAGAAAGGTGGTGATGGGGGTTGAAGGGAAGGAAGGGTTAAAGGTGGCAAATATGTCCTTCTCTTTACTCACTAACCCTCTCTCTCTCTCTCTCTCTCTCTCTTCTTTCTTCCCTTTCCTTCATACCTCTCTTCACTTTCCCATGTCCCCCTTCCCTCCCTTGCCTTCCCTCCCCCTCGCCCCTCTCCTTTCCCTCCCTTCGCCTCTGCTCCCTTTCCCTCTTCTCCCTTCCCCTCTCCTCCCCTCCTTTATCTTCTCTTTTACTTCCCTCGTCCTCCGTCAATATCAATCCTCAATACTGAACTGGAAACGCCTTTTAAGTGTTCTCTATTCTTGGTCGTTAAACCTCACCCTCACACAACTCTTGCACCTCACATCTCACCCTCATTACCTCACCCCCTCACCTCCCCACCCCTCACCCCCTCACCTCACCTTACCCCTCACCCTCACCCCTCACCCCCTCCTTACCTCCCCCCTCCCCTCACCCCCTCCCACCCCCTCCCACCTCCCCACCTCACCCCTCCCCTCCCACCCTCCACCCCTCCCCCCTCCCTCCCCTCCCACTTCACATCACCCCTCCTCCTCCACCTCACCCCTCCACCTCACCCCTCAAACCTCACACCTCATACATCACCCCTCACACCTCACCCTTCACACCTCACCCCCCCTAACAACAGTACTGCTTCTCCCCCTCACCACACATTCATCACCTCCTCCCCACCACGAGAGCCTTCCCCTCCACCCACTCCATGACACAGAGTTATACCCGGTTTCCCTGCCCCTCCCACCCCCCTCCCTGGCACGACTACTCCTCCCTTTACCCCCTCCCTCCTTCAACCCCCCTCAGGAGCACTCTGGGCCGGGTACTAGGGCTCCGCCGTCAGTCTCCTGCCGAAGGTGGGCGTCGTAAAAGAGGCGTTAGGCAGTGGAAGGTCACGAAGGGCTCCCCGTGGCTGTCTTAATGATCGTGAGAACCTCTGGATTTATATTAGTGTTTGTCCTTTTTAGATCATGAGTGTGTTCTGGGAGGGAGCGAGTGCGTTGTGGGAGGGAGTAGGTGTGTTGTGGGAGGGAGCGAGTGTGTTGTGGGAGGGAGCGAGTGTGGGAGGAGGTGTGGGAGGAGGTGTGTTGTGGGAGGGTGTGTTGTGGGAGGAGGTGTGCTGTGGGAGGAGGGTGTGTTGTGGGAGGAGGTGTGTTGTGGAGGGAGGGCTGTGTTGTGGGAGGTGTGCTGTGGGAGGAGGTGTGTTGTGGGAGGGAGGGCTGTGTTGTGGGAGGGTGGGGGTGTGTTGTGGGAGGAGGTATGTTGTGGGAGGGAGCGGAGTGTGTGTTGTGGGGAGGAACCAGGTGTGTGTTGGAGACAGCCAGTGTGTTGTGGGAGGGATGGAGTATGTTGTGGGATGGAGCAGGTGTGTGTGGGGAGGTTGTGTTGTTGGAGGGGAGCAGGTGAGGTGTTGTGGGAGGGAGCGAGTGTAAGGGGGGAGGGTTGAGTGGCTAGGGAGGAGGAGTTGTGTTAGAGAGGGATGAGGTAAGCAGGGAGGAAGGGGTGGGGTTAGGAGGGAGCGAGTGTGGGCAGGGGAGGGAGCGAGGTGTTGTGGGTGAGAGCGAGTGTGTTGTGGGAGGGAGCGAGTGCAGGGGAGGGAGCGGAGGTTGGGGGAGGGAGCGAGGCTCAGGGAGGGGAGCGAGTGTGTTCTGGGAGGGGAGCGAGGTTGTGGGAGGAGCGAGGTGTTAGGAGGGAGCGAGTGTAAGGGGAGGGCTTAGTGTGTTGGGGGAGGGAGCGAGTAAGCAGGGGAGGAGGCAAAGGGAGGGAGCGAGTGTTGTGGGAGGGAGGAGTTGTGTTGTTGAGGGAGCGAGTGTTGTGTGTGGAGGGAGCGAGGTAAGCAGTGGAGGGAGCGAGTGTGCTGGGGAGGGAGCGAGTGTGTTGTGGGAGGGAGCGAGTGTGTTGTGGGAGGGAGGAGTTGTGTTGTTGGAGGGAGCGAGTTTGTTGTGGGAGGGAACGAGTGTGTAGTGGAAGGGAGCGAGTGTGTTGTGGGAGGGAGCGAGTGTGTTGTGGGAGACAGTGAGTTTTGTAGTGGGAGGGAGAGAGTGTGTGTAGATATGGTTGTGTGAGAGCGTGTGTGTGAGAGCGTGTGCGTGTGTGTGTGTGTGTGCATGAGAACGCGTGTGTGTGGGGGGGGGGAGGAAGTTCTGTGTGGGAATCTGTGCACACTTATGAGCACTCAAATACACACACACACACACACTACAAAACCTATACCAACCACTCCACACTAACAACATCACACTGACCAATATATCATCACTACTACGCTGACAATTACAGTGAACTAAATATATATTTGTTTATAATTCTCAACATAAACAATTCTCAACATAAACTCTTTGCACTGTCATGTGGTAAAAGAAGTGTTATTAATTACGTCTCTTGGTAAGTTTCTCAAGACAAACACTTACCTGGTCTCACTTTGTATTGGAAATATTGAAGTACACGGGCATACATAGAGAAGTTATTTCAGCCTTGCCTATGTATCTTTGGTGGTAAATATAATACCTCATAGTAATGTGGGTCTATCCATAAATGCCAACGTTCAACAGAAGCTATAAATTAACATATGCTCCTCCATTCACCTGTGATTTACGCCGACCATTGTTGTATTTCTGTAATGCCGTTTATCCTGGAGGTCGGTTCTTCTTCTTTTTCTTCTTTTTTCTTACCATGATTCATCGCTCAGGTCTGGCCTTTTCTACAGTTCCCCGACACAAGAGAACCTCGCCACAACTCCACTAGAGCCGCCATTCATGTGAGTTCATTCCCTGTGTCGAAACTCTCAAGTGGCTGCGACGAACAAAGCCCAGGATGATTTAAGTGGACCTACGCACACAATTGGTGATGATGGCAAAACAATTACTTCACCAGACTGAACAAAGTGCTAAGACAAATGGCAGTCGGAGCCAGCGCTAAATCTTGTTTAAGCAGACGAGAAAAAACAATAAAAGAGAAAAACGTGGATAGTTATGTGTGGCTGAGTTGAAATCTCCAGGTGTTTACACGCAGGTTGGGGCCACACGCCTTGTTTTAAGTAATTTCTTGGTATATTTTCATTCGGGTTGATTAAGCTTTACCCTGCACTTATATAAGAAAGAGGAGGAGAGAATCTGTCATCACGGAGGTTCGTCGCAGACAGTCAAACAAGACGTCGCTAGAGACCAAACACCACAATACTAAACATTTTTTTTTACATCCAACTGTACTGAACATTTAGCCTCGAAACAACAACAACGAAAATAATCTTAAGAAATTATCAAAGGGGATCTAAAGCAACAAGGTGTTATGTTTAAGTTCTCATTATTGCTTTATATATTCCGGAAAACTATGAGTTATTTATTTTAAAGCTTGTAATTAACATATCGTTAGCGCTTGCTTTGAAAGGTTATGGTGGGGTGGTGGGGGTGAGGATGGGGTTGGGGGGGTTGATTTGGGGTAATGGGCTAGGAATGCGTGTGGTGCAGGAATGGGTGTGGGGCAGGGAAGAAAATGGGGGGAGTAGCAGGGGAGGGGAAGGGAAGGGAAGGAGTAAGAAAGGGGAGGTGGAATGAACTGGAAAGGGCAAGGAGGGAAAGATGGAAGGT
>NW_024755363.1:0-17121 GCF_018991925.1 Homarus americanus
ACTCGATCAGGGGGCTTAGTTATACTCGATCAGGGGGCTTAGTTATACTCGATCAGGGGGCTTTGTTATACTCGATCAGGGGGCATTGTTATACTCGATCAGGGGCCTTTCTTATACTCGATCAGGGGCCTTTCTTATACTCGATCAGGGGCCTTTGTTATACTCGATCAGGGGTCTTTGTTATACTAGAACAGGGGACTTTGTTATACTCGATCAGGGGACTTTGTTATACTCGATCAGGGGGTTTGTTATACTCGATCAGGGGACTTTGTTATACTCGATCAGGGGACTTTGTTATAGTAGATCAGGGGCCTTTGTTATACTCGATCAGGGGACTTTGTTATAGTAGATCAGGGGCCTTTGTTATACTCGATCAAGGGGCTTTGTTATACTCGATCAGGAGTCTTTGTTATACTCGCTCAGGGGACTTTGTTATACTCGATCAGGGGGCTTTGTTATACTCGATCAGGAGGCTTTGTTATACTAGCTCAGGGGACTTTGTTATACTAGATCAGGGGACTTTGTTATACTCGATCAGGAGGCTTTGTTATACTCGCTCAGGGGACTTTGTTATACTAGCTCAGGGGACTTTGTTGTACTAGATCAGGGGCCTTTGTTATACTCGATCAGGGGACTTTGTTATACTCGCTCAGGGGACTTTGTTATACTAGATCAGGAGGCTTTGTTATACTAGATCAGGGGACTTTGTTATACTCGATCAGGGGCCTTTGTTATACTCGATCAGGAGGCTTTGTTATACTCGCTCAGGGGACTTTGTTATACTAGATCAGGAGGCTTTGTTATACTAGATCAGGTGACTTTGTTATACTAGCTCAGGGGCCTTTGTTATACTAGCTCAGGGGACTTTGTTATACTAGCTCAGGGGACTTTGTTATACTAGATCAGGGGACTTTGTTATACTAGATCAGGGGACTTTGTTATACTAGATCAGGGGACTTTGTTATACTCGCTCAGGGGACTTTGTTATACTAGCTCAGGGGACTTTGTTATACTAGGATCAGGGGGCTTTGTTCTACTCGATCTGGGGACTTTGTTATACTAGCTCAGGGGACTTTGTTATACTAGCTCAGGGGACTTTGTTATACTAGATCAGGGGACTTTGTTATACTAGGATCAGGGGACTTTGTTCTACTCGATCTGGGGACTTTGTTATACTAGCTCAGGGGACTTTGTTATACTAGCTCAGGGGACTTTGTTATACTAGATCAGGGGACTTTGTTATACTCGATCAGGGGACTTTGTTATACTCGATCAGGAGGCTTTGTTATACTCGCTCAGGGGGCTTTGTTATACTCGCTCAGGGGACTTTGTTATACTCGATCAGGGGACTTTGTTATACTCGATCAGGGGACTTTGTTATAGTAGATCAGGGGCCTTTGTTATACTCGATCAGGGGACTTTGTTATACTCGATCAGGGGACTTTGTTATACTCGATCAGGGACTTTGTTATACTCGATCAGGGGCTTTGTTATATACTCGATCCAGGGGCTTTGGTATACTCGATCAGGGGACTTTGAGGCTACTCAGTCAGGGGACTTTGTTATACTCGATCAGGGGACTTTGTTATACTCGATCAGGGGCCTTTGTTATACTCGATCAGGGGCTTTGTTATACTCGATCAGGGGCTTTCTTATATACTCGATCAGGGGACTTTGTTATACTCGATCAGGGGACTTTGTTGTTCTCGATCAGGGGCCTTTGTTATTCTCGATCAGGGGCCTTTGTTATACTCGATGAGGGGCTTTTTTATACTCGATCAGGGGCCTTTGTTATACTCGATAAGTGGCCTTTGTTATACTCGATGAGGGGCCTTTGTTATACTCGATGAGGGGCCTTTGTTATACTCGATCAGGGGCCTTTCTTATGCTCGATGAGGGGCCTTTGTTATACTCGATCAGGGGCCTTTATTATACTCGATCAGGGGCCTTTGTTATATTCGATCAAGGGACTTTGTTATACTCGATGAGGGGACTTTGTTATACTCGATCAGGGGACTTATTTATACTCGATCAGGGGGCTTTGTTATACTCGATCAGGGGGCTTTGTTATACTCGATCAGGGGACTTTGTTATACTCGATCAGGGGCCTTTGTTATACTCGATCAGGGGACTTATTTATACTCGATCAGGGGGCTTTGTTATACTCGATCCAGGGGCTTGGTTATACTCGATCAGGGGGCTTTGTTATACTCGATCAGGGGGCATTGTTATACTCGATCAGGGGCCTTTCTTATACTCGATCAGGGGCCTTTGTTATACTCGATCAGGGGCCTTTGTTATACTCGATCAGGGGTCTTTGTTATACTCGATCGGGGTACTCTGTTATACTCGATCAGGGGACTTTGTTATACTCGATCAGGGGGCTTTGTTATACTCGATCAGGGGCCTTTGTTATACTCGATCAGGGGACTTTGTTATACTCGATCAGGGGCCTTTGTTATACTCGATCAGGGGACTTTGTTATACTCGATCAGGGGACTTTGTTATACTAGAACAGGGGACTTTGTTATACTCGATCAGGGGATTTTGTTATACTCGATCAGGGGATTTTGTTATACTCGATCCGGGGACTTTGTTATACTCGTCCAGGGGGCTTTGTTATACTCGATCAGGGCCTTTGTTATACTCGATCAAAGGGGCTTTGTTATACTCGATCCCAGGAGTCTTAAAAAGCTTTGTTATACTCGCTCAGAGGGGACTTTGTTATACTCGATCAGGGGGCTTGTTATACTCGATCAGGAGGCTTTGTTATACTAGCTCAGGGGACTCTGTTATACTAGATCAGGGGACTTTGTTATACTCGATCAGGAGGCTTTGTTATACTCGCTCAGGGGACTTTGTTATACTAGCTCAGGGGACTTTGTTGTACTAGATCAGGGGCCTTTGTTATACTCGATCAGGGGACTTTGTTATACTCGCTCAGGGGACTTTGTTATACTAGATCAGGAGGCTTTGTTATACTAGATCAGGGGACTTTGTTATACTCGATCAGGGGCCTTTGTTATACTCGATCAGGAGGCTTTGTTATACTCGCTCAGGGGACTTTGTTATACTAGATCAGGAGGCTTTGTTATACTAGATCAGGTGACTTTGTTATACTAGCTCAGTGGCCTTTGTTATACTAGCTCAGGGGACTTTGTTATACTAGCTCAGGGGACTTTGTTATACTAGATCAGGGGACTTTGTTATACTAGATCAGGGGACTTTGTTATACTCGCTCAGGGGACTTTGTTATACTAGCTCAGGGGACTTTGTTATACTAGGATCAGGGGGCTTTGTTCTACTCGATCTGGGGACTTTGTTATACTAGCTCAGGGGACTTTGTTATACTAGCTCAGGGGACTTTGTTATAATAGATCAGGGGACTTTGTTATACTAGGATCAGGGGACTTTGTTCTACTCGATCTGGGGACTTTGTTATACTAGCTCAGGAGGACTTTTTGTTGTACTAGCTCAGGGGACTTTGTTATACTAGATCAGGGACTTTGTTATACTCGATCAGGGGACTTTGTTATACTCGATCCAGGAGGCTTTGTTATACTCGCTCAGGGGCTTTGTTATACTCGCTCAGGGGGACTTTGTTATACTCGATCAGGGGTTTGTTATACTCGATGGGGGACTTTGTTATAGTAGATGGGGCCTTTGTTATATACTCGATCAGGGACTTTGTTATACTCGATCAGGGACTTTGTTATACTCGATCAGAGGCTTTGTTATACTCGATCAGGGGGACTTTGTTTTACTCGACCAGGGGACTTTAGTATACTCGATCAGGGGACTTTGTTATACTCGATGAGGGGCCTTTGTTATACTCGATAATGGGACTTTGTTATACTCGCTCAGGGGACTTTGTTATACTCGATCAGGGCTTTATTGTACTCGATAAGGGGACTTTGTTAAACTCGATCAGGGGACTTTGTTATTCTCGATCAGGGCACTCTGTTATACTCGATCAGGATACTTTGTTATACTCGATCAGGGGACTTTGTTATACTCGATGAGGCTTTTTATACTCGATCATGGGCCTTTGTTATACTCGATAAAGGGGCCTTTGTTATACTCGATGAGGGCCTTTGTTATACTCATTGAGGGCCTTTGTTATACTCGATCAGGGGCCTTTCTTATGCTCGATGAGGGGCCTTTGTTATACTCGATCAGGGGCCTTTATTATACTCGATCAGGGGCCTTTGTTATATTCGATCAAGGGGCTTTGTTATACTCGATGAGAGGACTTTGTTATACTCGATCAGGGGACTTATTTATACTCGATCAGGGGACTTATTTATACTCGATCAGGGGGCTTTGTTATACTCGATCAGGGGACTTTGTTATACTCGCTCAGGGGACTTTGTTATACTAGCTCAGGGGACTTTGTTATACTAGATCAGGGGACTTTGTTATCCTCGATCAGGGGACTTTGTTATACTCGCTCAGGGGACTTTGTTATACTAGCTCAGGGGACTTTGTTATACTAGATCAGGGGACTTTGTTATACTCGATCAGGGGACTTTGTTATACTCGCTCAGGGGGCTTTGTTATACTCGATCAGGGGACTTTGTTATACTAGGATCAGGGGACTTTGTTCTACTCGATCTGGGGACTTTGTTATACTCGATCTGGGGACTTTGTTATACTCGATCAGGGGGCTTTGTTCTACTCGATCTGGGGACTTTGTTATACTAGCTCAGGGGACTTTGTTATACTAGCTCAGGGGACTTTGTTATACTAGATCAGGGGACTTTGTTATACTAGATCAGGGGACTTTGTTATACTAGTTCAGGGGACTTTGTTATACTCGCTCAGGGGACTTTGTTATACTAGCTCAGGGGACTTTGTTATACTAGGATCAGGGGGCTTTGTTCTACTCGATCTGGGGACTTTGTTATACTAGCTCAGGGGACTTTGTTATACTAGCTCAGGGGACTTTGTTATACTAGATCAGGGGACTTTGTTATACTAGGATCAGGGGACTTTGTTCTACTCGATCTGGGGACTTTGTTATACTAGCTCAGGGGACTTTGTTATACTAGCTCAGGGGACTTTGTTATACTAGATCAGGGGACTTTGTTATACTCGATCAGGGACTTTGTTATACTCGATCAGGAGGCTTTGTTATACTCGCTCAGTGGGCTTTGTTATACTCGCTCAGGGGACTTTGTTATACTCGATCAGGGGACTTTGTTATACTCGATCAGGGGACTTTGTTATAGTAGATCAGGGGCCTTTGTTATACTCGATCAGGGGACTTTGTTATACTCGATCAGGGGACTTTGTTATACTCGATCAGGGGACTTTGTTATACTCGATCAGGGGGCTTTGTTATACTCGATCAGGGGGCTTTGTATACTCGATCAGGGGACTTTGGTATACTCGATCAGGGGACTTTGTTATACTCGATCAGGGGACTTTGTTATACTCGATCAGGGGCCTTTGTTATACTCGATCAGGGGGCTTTGTTATACTCGATCAGGGGGCTTTGTTATACTCGATCAGGGGGCTTTGTTATACTCGTCCATGGGGCTTTGTTATACTCGATCAGGGGACTTTGTTATACTCGATCAGGGGACTTTGTTGTTCTCGATCAGGGGCCTTTGTTATTCTCGATCAGGGGCCTTTGTTATACTCGATGAGGGGCTTTTTTATACTCGATCAGGGGCCTTTGTTATACTCGATAAGGGGCCTTTGTTATACTCGATGAGGGGCCTTTGTTATACTCGATGAGGGGCCTTTGTTATACTCGATCAGGGGCCTTTCTTATGCTCGATGAGGGGCCTTTGTTATACTCGATCAGGGGCCTTTATTATACTCGATCAGGGGCCTTTGTTATATTCGATCAAGGGACTTTGTTATACTCGATGAGGGGACTTTGTTATACTCGATCAGGGGACTTATTTATACTCGATCAGGGGGCTTTGTTATACTCGATCAGGGGGCTTTGTTATACTCGATCAGGGGACTTTGTTATACTCGATCAGGGGCCTTTGTTATACTCGATCAGGGGACTTATTTATACTCGATCAGGGGGCTTTGTTATACTCGATCAGGGGGCTTTGTTATACTCGACCAGGGGACTTTGTTATACTCGATCAGGGCCTTTGTTATTCTCGATCACGGGAATTTGTTATACTCGACCAGGGGACTTTGTTATACACGATCAGAGAACTTTCTTATACTCGATCAGGAGACTTTGTTGTACTCGATCAGGGGACTTTGTTATACTCGATCAGGGCCTTTGTTATACTCGATCAGGGGAATTTTGTTATATTCGACCAGGGGACTTTGTTATACTAGATCAGGGTACTTTGTTATAGGTCAAGGGACTTTGTTATACTCGATCAGGGGACTTTGTTATACTCGATCAGCGGACTTTGTTATACTCGATCAGCGGACTTTGTTATACTCGGTCAGGGGCCTTTGTTATACTCGATCAGGGGGCTTTGTTATACTCGATCAGTGGACTTTGTTATACTCGATCAGGGGGCTTTGTTATACTCGATCAGGGGATTTTGTTATACTCGATCAGGGGATTTTGTTATACTCGATCCGGGGACTTTGTTATACTCGTCCAGGGGGCTTTGTTATACTCGATCAGGGGACTTTGTTATACTCGATCAGGGGACTTTGTTGTTCTCGATCAGGGGACTTTGTTATTCTCGATCAGGGGCCTTTGTTATACTCGATGAGGGGCTTTTTTTATACTCGATCAGGGGCCTTTGTTATACTCGATCAGGGGCTTTGCTATACTCGATCAAGGGGACTTTGTTTACTCGATCAGTGGACTTTGTTATACTCAGTCAGGGACTTTGTTTATACTCGATCAGGGGCCTTTTGTTATACTCGAGCAGGGGCGCTTTGTTATACTCGAGCAGGGAGCCTTTGTTATACTCGAGCAGGGGGCTTTGTTATACTGAGCAGGGGCCTTTGTTATACTCAGTAGAGACCTTTGTTATACTCAGGCAGGGCCTTTGTTATACTCGAGCAGGGGCCTTTGTTATATACTCGATCAGGGCCTTGTTATATACTCGATGAGGGGCTTTTTTTATACTCGATCAGGGATGAGGGGCTTTTTTTATACTCGATCAGGGGCCTTTGTTATACTCGATCAGGGGCCTTTGTTATACTCGATCAGGGGGCTTTGTTATACTCGATCAGGGGACTTTGTTATACTCGATCAGGGGCCTTTGTTATACTCGAGCAGGGGCCTTTGTTATACTCGAGCAGGGGCCTTTGTTATACTCGAGCAGGGGCTTTTGTTATACTCGAGCAGGGGCCTTTGTTATACTCGAGCAGGGGCCTTTATTTATGTCTACTCGAGCAAGAGGCCTTTGTCATACTCGAGCAGGGGCCTTTGTCATACTCGAGCAGGGGCCTTTGTCATACTCAAGGCAGGGGCCTTTGTCATACTCGAGCAGGGGCCTTTGTCATACTCGAGCAGGGGCCTTTGTTATACTCGAGCAGGGGCCTTTGTTATACTCGAGCTGGGGCCTTTGTTATACTCGATCAGGGGCCTTTGTTATACTCGATCAGGGGCCTTTGTTATACTCGATCAGGGGCCTTTGTTATACTCGATCAGGGGCCTTTGTTATACTCGATCAGGGGCCTTTCTTATGCTCGATCAGGGGCCTTTGTTATACTCGATCAGGCGCCTTTATTATACTCGATCAGGGGCCTTTGTTATATTCGATCAGGGGGCTTTGTTATACTCGATGAGGGGACTTTGTTATACTCGATCAGGGGACTTATTTATACTCGATCAGGGGGCTTAGTTATACTCGATCAGGGGGCTTAGTTATACTCGATCAGGGGGCTTTGTTATACTCGATCAGGGGGCATTGTTATACTCGATCAGGGGCCTTTCTTATACTCGATCAGGGGCCTTTCTTATACTCGATCAGGGGCCTTTGTTATACTCGATCAGGGGTCTTTGTTATACTAGAACAGGGGACTTTGTTATACTCGATCAGGGGACTTTGTTATACTCGATCAGGGGGTTTGTTATACTCGATCAGGGGACTTTGTTATACTCGATCAGGGGACTTTGTTATAGTAGATCAGGGGCCTTTGTTATACTCGATCAGGGGACTTTGTTATAGTAGATCAGGGGCCTTTGTTATACTCGATCAAGGGGCTTTGTTATACTCGATCAGGAGTCTTTGTTATACTCGCTCAGGGGACTTTGTTATACTCGATCAGGGGGCTTTGTTATACTCGATCAGGAGGCTTTGTTATACTAGCTCAGGGGACTTTGTTATACTAGATCAGGGGACTTTGTTATACTCGATCAGGAGGCTTTGTTATACTCGCTCAGGGGACTTTGTTATACTAGCTCAGGGGACTTTGTTGTACTAGATCAGGGGCCTTTGTTATACTCGATCAGGGGACTTTGTTATACTCGCTCAGGGGACTTTGTTATACTAGATCAGGAGGCTTTGTTATACTAGATCAGGGGACTTTGTTATACTCGATCAGGGGCCTTTGTTATACTCGATCAGGAGGCTTTGTTATACTCGCTCAGGGGACTTTGTTATACTAGATCAGGAGGCTTTGTTATACTAGATCAGGTGACTTTGTTATACTAGCTCAGGGCCTTTGTTATACTAGCTCAGGGGACTTTGTTATACTAGCTCAGGGGACTTTGTTATACTAGATCAGGGGACTTTGTTATACTAGATCAGGGGACTTTGTTATACTAGATCAGGGGACTTTGTTATACTCGCTCAGGGGACTTTGTTATACTAGCTCAGGGGACTTTGTTATACTAGGATCAGGGGGCTTTGTTCTACTCGATCTGGGGACTTTGTTATACTAGCTCAGGGGACTTTGTTATACTAGCTCAGGGGACTTTGTTATACTAGATCAGGGGACTTTGTTATACTAGGATCAGGGGACTTTGTTCTACTCGATCTGGGGACTTTGTTATACTAGCTCAGGGGACTTTGTTATACTAGCTCAGGGGACTTTGTTATACTAGATCAGGGGACTTTGTTATACTCGATCAGGGGACTTTGTTATACTCGATCAGGAGGCTTTGTTATACTCGCTCAGGGGGCTTTGTTATACTCGCTCAGGACTTTGTTATACTCGATCAGGGGACTGTTATACTCGATCAGGGGACTTTGTTATATGTAGATCAGGGGCCTTTGTTACTCGATCAGGGGACTTTGTTATACTCGATCAGGGGACTTTGTTGCCTCGATCAGGGGACTGTTGCTCTCGATCAGGGGGGCTTTATCTCGATCAGGGGGCTTTGGTATACTCGATCAGGGACTTTGGTATACTCGATCAGGGGACTTTGTTATACTCGATCCAGGGGCTTTGTTGCTCTCGATCAGGGGCCTGATATACTCGATCAGGGGGCTTTGTTATAACGATCAGGGGCTTTGTTTATACTCGTCCAGGGGCTTTGTTATACTCGATCAGGGGACTTTGTTATACTCGATCGGGGACTTGCTTTATTTGTTCTCGATGAGGGGCCTTTGTTATACTCGATCAGGGGCCTTTCTTATGCTCGATGAGGGGCCTTTGTTATACTCGATCAGGGGCCTTTATTATACTCGATCAGGGGCCTTTGTTATATTCGATCAAGGGGCTTTGTTATACTCGATGAGGGGACTTTGTTATACTCGATCAGGGGACTTATTTATACTCGATCAGGGGGCTTTGTTATACTCGATCAGGGGACTTTGTTATACTCGCTCAGGGGACTTTGTTATACTAGCTCAGGGGACTTTGTTATACTAGATCAGGGGACTTTGTTATACTCGATCAGGGGACTTTGTTATACTCGCTCAGGGGACTTTGTTATACTCGATCAGGGGACTTTGTTATACTCGCTCAGGGGACTTTGTTATACTAGCTCAGGGGACTTTGTTATACTAGATCAGTGGACTTTGTTATACTCGATCAGGGGACTTTGTTATACTCGCTCAGGGGGCTTTGTTATACTCGATCAGGGGACTTTGTTATACTAGGATCTGGGGACTTTGTTATACTAGGATCAGGGGACTTTGTTCTACTCGATCTGGGGACTGTTGCTCTCGATCTGGGGACTGTTATACTCGATCAGGGGCTTTGTTCTGCGATCTGGGGACTTTGTTATACTACTAGCTCAGGGGACTTTGTTGCCACTAGCTCAGGGGACTTTGTTATACTTGCGATCAAGAGGACTTTGTTATATAGCTCAGGGACTTTGTTATACTAGATCAGGGACTTTGTTATACTCGCTCAGGGGACTTTGTTATACTAGCTCAAGGGGGACTTTGTTATACTGGGATCAGGGAGCTGTTCTACTCGATCTGGGGACTTTGTTATACTAGCTCAGGGACTTTGTTATACTAGCTCAGGGGACTTTGTTATACTAGATCCAGGGGACTTTGTTATACTAGGATCAGGGGACTTTGTTCTACTCGATCTGGGGACTTTGTTATACTAGCTCAGGGGACTTTGTTATACTAGCTCAGGGGACTTTGTTATACTAGATCAGGGGACTTTGTTATACTCGATCAGGGGACTTTGTTATACTCGATCAGGAGGCTTTGTTATACTCGCTCAGGGGGCTTTGTTATACTCGCTCAGGGGACTTTGTTATACTCGATCAGGGGACTTTGTTATACTCGATCAGGGGACTTTGTTATAGTAGATCAGGGGCCTTTGTTATACTCGATCAGGGGACTTTGTTATACTCGATCAGGGGACTTTGTTATACTCGATCAGGGGACTTTGTTATACTCGATCAGGGGGCTTTGTTATACTCGATCAGGGGGCTTTGGTATACTCGATCAGGGGACTTTGGTATACTCGATCAGGGGACTTTGTTATACTCGATCAGGGGACTTTGTTATGCGCGATCAGGGGCCTTTATTATACTCGATCAGGGGGCTTTGTTATACTCGATCAGGGGCTTTGTTATACTCGTCCAGGGGGCTTTGTTATATCGATGCAGGGACTTTGCCGAAAATCAGGGACTTTGTTGTTCTCGATCAGGAGCGCTGTTATTCTCGATCAGGGGCGCTGTTATACTCGTGAGGCTTTTTATATAAATCAGGGCCTTTGTTATACTCATTCAGGGGCCTGTTATACTCGATGAGGGCGCTGTTATACTTGATGAGGGGCCTTTGTTATGCTACGATCAGGGACTTATACTCGATCAGGGGCCTTTGTTATACTCGATCAGGGGACTTTGTTATACTCGATCCGGGGCCTTTGTTATACTCGATCAGGGGCCTTTGTTATACTCGATCAGGGGCCTTTGTTATACTCGATCAGGGGGCTTTGTTATACTCGATAAGGGGGCTTAGTTATACTCGATCAGGGGAATTTGTTATACTCGATCAGGGGACTTTGTTATACTCGATCAGGGTACTTTGTTATACTAGGTCAGGGGACTTTGTTATACTCGATCAGGGGACTTTGTTATACTCGATCAGCGGACTTTGTTATACTCGATCAGGGGCCTTTGTTATACTCGATCACGGGGCTTTGTTATACTCGATCAGTGGACTTTGTTATACTCGATCAGGGGGCTTTGTTATACTCGATCAGGGGATTTTGTTATACTCGATCAGGGGATTTTGTTATACTCGATCCGGGGACTTTGTTATACTCGATCAGGGGACTTTGTTATACTCGATCAGGGGACTTTGTTATACTCGATGAGGGGACTTTGTTATACTCGATGAGGGGGCTTTGTTATACTCGTCCAGGGGGCTTTGTTATACTCGATCAGGGGACTTTGTTATACTCGATCAGGGGACTTTGTTGTTCTCGATCAGGGGACTTTGTTATTCTCGATCAGGGGCCTTTGTTATACTCGATGAGGGGCTTTTTTTATACTCGATCAGGGGCCTTTGTTATACTCGATCAGGGGCCTTTGTTATACTCGATCAGGGGGCTTTGCTATACTCGATCAGGGGACTTTGTTATACTCGATCAGGGGCCTTTGTTATACTCGAGCAGGGGCCTTTGTTATACTCGAGCAGGGGCCTTTGTTATACTCGAGCTTAGGGCCTTTGTTATACTCGAGCAGACGCTGTTATAAACAGGGCGCTGGTATACTCGAGCAGGGCCTTTATTTATACTCGATCAGGGGCCTTTGTTATACTCGATCGAGGGCGCTGTTATACTCGATCAGGGGCCACTGTTATACTCGATCCAGGGCCTTTATTTATACTCGATCAGGGCCTTTTGTTATACTCGATCAGGGGCCTTTGTTATACTCGATCAGGAGACGCTGTTATACTCGATCAGGGCCTTTGTTGCCCTCGAGCAAGGGGAGCCTTTGTTATACTCGAGCAGGGGCCTTTGTTATATACTCGAAACAGGGGCCTTTGTTATACTCGAGCAGGGGCCTTTCAATTGCTCTCGAGCAGGGGCCTTTGTTATACTCGAGCAGGGCGCTGTCATACTCGAGCAGGGGCCTTTGTCATACTCGAGCAGGGCCTTTGTCATACTCGAGCAAGGCTGTCATACTCGAGCAAGGGGCCTTTGTCATATCGAGCAGGGGCGCTTTGTTATACTCGATCAGGGGCCTTTGTTATACTCGATCAGGGGCCTTTCTTATGCTCGATCAGGGGCCTTTGTTATACTCGATCAGGCGCCTTTATTATACTCGATCAGGGGCCTTTGTTATATTCGATCAGGGGGCTTTGTTATACTCGATGAGGGGACTTTGTTATACTCGATCAGGGGACTTATTTATACTCGATCAGGGGGCTTAGTTATACTCGATCAGGGGGCTTAGTTATACTCGATCAGGGGGCTTTGTTATACTCGATCAGGGGGCATTGTTATACTCGATCAGGGGCCTTTCTTATACTCGATCAGGGGCCTTTGTTATACTCGATCAGGGGCCTTTGTTATACTCGATCAGGGGGCTTTGTTATACTCGATCAGGGGGCATTGTTATACTCGATCGGGGCCTTTCTTATGCGATCAGGGCCTTTGTTATACTCGATCAGGGGCCTTTGTTATGAAGGTCTTTGTTATACTCGATCAAGTGCTTTGTTATACTCGATCAAGGACTTTGTATACTCGATCAGGGGCTTTGTTATACTCGATCCGGGGGCCTTTGTTATACTCGATCAGGGGCCTTTGTTATACTCGATCAAAGAGACTTTTTGTTTATACTCGATCAGGGAACTGTTATACTCGATCAGGGGGCTTTGTTATACTCGATGAGGGGCTTTGTTATACTCGATCAGGGGCCTTTGTCATACTCGATCAGGGGCTGTCGCCACTCGATCAGGGGCCTTTGTCATACTCGATCAGGGCTTTGTTATACTCGATCAGGGGCTTTGTTATATACTCGATCAGGGGCCTTTGTTATACTCGATCAAAGACGCTGTTATACTCGATCAAGAGACGCTGTTATACTCGATCAGGGTCCTTTGTTATACTCGATCAGGGGCCTTTGTTATACTCGATCAGGGGACTTTGTTATACTCCATCAGGGGCCTTTGTTATACTCGATCAGGGGCCTTTGTTATATTAGATGTTAAACTAAGTTTAAATTACCTTAAACTAATTTTAAATGGCGGTAAACTAACTTTAAAGTTTTCTGTTCCCTGAATATGGTAGGTTTCTGCCCCAAGAGACGCAAGGAATCCGTCCCAGAATAGGGTAAGATTCCGCCCCAGAATATGGTAAGGTTTTGCCCAAGGAGACGGTAGGATATCGCTCCATAAAGCGGTCGGGTTCTGCGCCAGCATATGGTAGGATTCTGTCCCCAAAGACGGTAAGATTGTGCCCCAGAAAACGGTCGGATTCCGCTCTCAATACAGTAGGATTCCTCTCCAGAATACGGTAGAATTCTGCCCCAGAATACGGTAGAATTCTGCCCCAGAATACGGTAGAATTCTGCCCCAGAATACGGTAGGATTCTGCCCCAGAATACGGTAGGATTCTGCGTGAGAATATGGTAGGATTCCGCCCTCGAAGATGGTAGGAATCGGCCCAGACGACAGTAGGATTTAGTCCCCAAAGACGGTTGAATTTCACCCGAGAAAGCGGTAAGAATCCGCCCAAGAAGACAGTAGGATTCCGCCTCAGAATTAGGTAGGATTCCGTCCCAGAATTGGATAGGATTCTGCTTTAGAATAAGATAGGATTCCGCCCCAGAATACGCTAGCATTCTGCCCAAAGAGACGGTAGGATATCGCTCCAGAAAACGGTAGGATTCTGCGCCAGCAGACGGTAAGATTCTGTCCCCAAAAACGGTAAGATTTTGACCCAGAAAACGCTCGCATTCCGCCCAGAATACGGTAGAATTTCGATCCAGAATACTGTAGAATGCTGCCACAGAATACGGTAGGATTCTGCTCCTGAATACAATAGGGTACCGCCCTAGAAGATGGTAGGAATCCGCTCCAGAAGACAGTGGGATTCTGCCACAGAATACGGTAGGATCCCGCCTCAGAAGATGGTAGGGTTCTGTACAAGAATTGGGTAGGATTCCGCCCCAGAATAGGCTAGGATTCCGCCCCAGAATAGGCTAGGATTCCGCCCCAGAATAGGCTAGGATTCCGCCCCAGAATAGGCTAGGATTCCGCCCCAGAATAAGGTATGATTCCGCCCATAATACGGTAGGATTCTGTGCCAGGAGACGGTAGGAGTCTGCCCAAGAATACGGTAGGATTCTACGACAGAAAACGGTTGGATTCTGCGCCAGAATACGGTAGGATCTCGCCCGAGAAGTTGATATGATATTGCCCAAAACAACGGCAGGATTCCACCCCCTAAGGGGGGTGTGTATTTTGACAATGAACTGAAGTTCTTGGGCCATTGCGAGAAGAAGGTAAATCAGGCCAATAATTTATTGGGTCTTATAAGAAGGTCCTTCAGTTATCAAGACGATCTTCAAGAGTGAAGCGCTTCCCCATCTGGAGTACTGTCACCCCGTCTGGTCCCCGAGATATGCTAGGGACTGTCAGATGATTGAAAATGTCCAAAGGAGGGCCACCAGACTGCTGCCTGCACTAAGGCACCTCGGCTACCCTGAGAGATTAGAGCGCCTGGAATTATCTATCTATTTATCTATCTATCTATCTTTCTATAACTAATCAGTGGTAACCACCCAGTAAGGTACGGTAACTACCATTATTGTAGTCGGGATGAATTTTCTTTTATATTTCTCCACGAAAGGTTTGCTGGAGTTAGTGGTTTAGTTAAAAGTATTATATTATTATTAGATTAAAGTAAATGTGTTAGTAATAAAGTATTTTTTATGATATAATTAAGTAAATCAGGAAAACTAAACGAATCGCTGTGATCATTAATTGCTGGGTCGGCTCAATAGATGGCAGGTACTGTGCGTCGTCTGCTTTGTTTACATTTACTATGGTTTGTTTACATTTACTATGGCTTGTTTACATATACTATGGTTTGTTTACATCATCTTAAGGGCGAAACTCAAATCCAAACAAACGTGACAATGAGTAATACCATGTTTAAAATGTTTCTCGTATAGTAACGGGTCAGGTCAACAGATGGCGCTGTTAGGCTGATCTAAAACATCACATTTTGTTTATCGATATAGATGGTAACTTTCCCGTCTTTTCTATAAAAGTATTTCTTCATTACGATATAAATTAATTTACCCTAAAATTTGTATTAAATCTTGTATGTTCGATTAAGTTTGGATTTACTTTAGTGTTTGTATTCTCAGTATTTTTGGGAAAATCAGCAGTGGTGTTTGGAGCCTCAGGGCACGGACGGTGGAGGTGTTGTCAGTCGTCTCTCTCACTTGACAGACGCTGTTTATAAAGTGTACTACAGTAAGTGTTATTTTTAGTGTATTTAAGTGGTTAAATTTATATTGTGTAAAGGTCGTTATATTAAAGTTATTTATTTGTGCAGATTTATTTTAAACGGAAATACTTTACAAAATATTAAGATACACGAGTTAATCTATTGTGAACAAGCGTAAGTTAATGGTCGTTAACGCTCTTAATCACATCGACTAATTACTTTAGATAATACATTACTATTTTGGCTTATGTTTCAGTAACGTTCCTCATACTTGGTGTATGTTTTGGTCTTGTATGTTACAGCAAGTATTTGTTACTCGTAATATTATTGTTAATATTGGTCCATAGGTTCCCGCCATGTTTACCCCAGGATATCCCCACGTAGTAGTCTCCTCCTTATAGGTTAGGTAGGTTGGTTCCTTTGCCTAAATCAATGATTTTTGTTGTGTATTTTTGGTGTTTTACTCAAATTTAATCTCCATTTTTTTTGTAAATTAGCAGCTTGTTAAAAATGAATATGATGTTTTTGTATAAACCTTTAAGGTCAGATTTGAGTAAACGATAAACGTAAAAATACAATTCTCGTACCAAAACCTGAGGACAGCCAATGGACGAATATTTAGTTTTATTTTCTTTACAGATGATTGATCCAGTTACTGTTGTGTTAAAGGCCAGTTTGGTGAATCAGTGGTCGTCAGCGTGGATAGTACAGCACCATATTTATTGAGGTAAGTTTGTTCGATTAGTTTTCGTTAACCACCCATTACACAGAGCTCCCACACACATGTCCCACCACCACGAACAGGAAGGGGTAGTGTGGTCTTGTTCATCCTCCTGCTGGACCTACGCCCTCCCTCCTGTGTGGTCTTGTTCACCCTGATGCTGGACCTACACCCTCCCTCCTGTGTGGTCTTGTTCACCCTGATGCTGGACCTACACCCTCCCTCCTGTGTGGTCTTGTTCACCCTGATGCTGGACCTACACTCTCCCTCCTGTGTGGTCTTGTTCACCCTGATACTGAACCTACACCCTCCCTCCTGTGTGTTCTTGTTTCCGTTGCCCGGGCCTGCCTCCCTCTGCCATGATCCTTCCTGATGCTGGACCTACACCTCCTCCTCTTGTTGATGCATTCCTCCCTGCTGGACCTACACCTCCTCCTGTGGTGTTTCCACCTGCTGGGTTACCTCCTCCCTGCTTGTTCCCTCCTGCTGGACCCCACGCCACCACTGTGTTCACCCTGATGCTGGACCTACACCCTCCCTCCTGTGTGGTCTTGTTCACCCTGATGCTGGACCTACACCCTCCCTCCTGTGTCGTCTTGTTCTCCCTGATGCTGGACCTACACCCTCCCTCCTGT
>NW_024755364.1:0-27616 GCF_018991925.1 Homarus americanus
CGCAATGGAAAACCTTTATACACGAATTCAATCTATCTCCAACGATTAAGTTCATTATACACGGTGGTCGTAATTGATCTTGGCCACTACCCTCCCCCACACCGAACCTTATTGGCTCTTCTTGCTAAACTCAGAAACAGATTCAAGACGGAATTACAGTAACTGGTTCATTCATGTCCACTGAGCCAGAGAAGGAAGAGTTTAAAAGTGTGATTACCGACTTTGGTTTCCACTTGAATGAGATAAGAATTACTTTTTCGGGGGGGAGAGGGGGGTTTACGGGGGGATTACGGGGGGATTACGGGGGGATTACGGGGTGGGTGGGGGGGTTGGGGATGGGTTGCGGGGGTCTGGTTTAAGGGAGTTTGACCTAACCCATATAAAAAGGTATACTCCTGATGAAAACAAAAGTCTCGTATCATAAAGCGAGAATAAATAACCCAGGGGGGAATCTTCCATTACGTGTGATTAACGCCGCGTGGAGTGCTGTGATAACCTTCCTATAACAATGTTCCTGCTCCTTTGACCCCTTGTTTACAAAGTGGCGTCCCCGTAGCGAAGGGCTTAAACTGTCAACAACAAACCTCAACTTAACCTAACCTAACCTAACCTAACCTAACCTAACCTAACCTAAACTAACCTAAAGCAAAAAAAAATCGAACAAGGGTCTCTCTCTCTCTCTCTCTCTCTCTCTCTCTCTCTCTCTCTCTCTCTCTCTCTCTCTCTCAGGTGAAAATGAAAGTGTATTGGCGTGAAAAACGTATCCTGCGTTATCAAACTTGCAACTCACTAGATTGCAGGACAGTTTAGCTTGTCCCATAAACAACCATCTAATGCCTATTTTTCTCAACCGGTAATTCTGTGGGTGTTATAGAGACCAATTTCACCTGTACCATAAATATTTATTTTCAATTTTATTATCAACAGTAATTTCACCTGCCTCGCTCAACACCTGCTAAGACATACCTGCAATTTTTATATGCAATTGCAGGGGTTGTGCAATTACTACCAAGCAAATCTTGTATTATCTGAATGCTGAAAACAGAGGTCAAAGGTGGATGGAAGTTATTTACTGTAATCATCACCTGCACAAAAGCTATAATGAATGACAGGTACTGTACAGGTATTTGTTATAGATCCACACACACGAGCTCTCCATAAATACGGACATTAACCCAATAATTTAGATAAAAAGGCATCATAAAAATATCATTGACCTAACCCCTTACACACACACACACACACACACACACACACACACACACATATTAAGCACCACTCACAAACCTCCACATCTACACTACACGACCCAAGACTTATAAATTAAAAAAAAAAAATCTCTCCCATACAACAAAGGTTTTTATAACGTAACTCTAAACATGTGAACTAATCTTACGTTATAAAATGATAAACAAAACAAAGGATCATGAAAATATAAGAATACCCAGTTATGAATCACACTTATGTCGGGTGCCAGACTGGAAACAATGGCGAGAGAGAGAAAGTGTTTTGTATTCATGGGGGACGAGTGATTCCGGGACGTTGTGGTTAGGTTAGGTTAGGTTAGGTTTTCGAATATGTTATGTTATGTTATGTTCCGGATAATTCAGATGAGGCAAGATTGGATTAAGAGTGTTAGGTTAATTTAGAACTGATTAAGTCAACATATGTCCGGAAATTCGTCACCTTCACCTATCCCTCTATATTATATCTTGAAGGAACACAAGATTAAATGTTCCAAGCGATCTTAATCAAAGGTTGGGAAGACATCATGAATCAGAAGGCTTTACCATACAAAAAAATAAAAAAATCGCCATTACGAGCTATCAACAGCGTCTGAAGTACTCCTAAGGCTAACAAGAGTTCACCCGCCCTCTGCCTGTAGTGGCGTAGGATTCTTTACTGTGTTATCGGCGGCGAAGGAGAGTGGGAGGTAGTGAATGATGTAAGTGGCGAGAGAGAGAGAGAGAGAGAGAGCAACAGCTGAGCCCACCGTCCTCCACCAAGACTTCCCTCGATGCCACTCTTCAACCTACAAAAGACACTGAAGAAAAAACTTCATTTAATTACCAGTGATGTACAGCTCCACACCAGTCATTAACCAAACAATTAGGCATAATCACCCGCAGTGACAATACAATTCTGAATTACTCTGTCAAAGCTATTCCCTCTCCCCCCTCCCCCCTCCCCCCCTCCCCTACCTTCATCAACCTCTGCAATCAGCTTCCCAACAAGGCTATAATTATGCCCTATTACACAGTGTTCACCATGGAGGGAGAGGCAGGGATGATGGCCAACTCTGTTCATATAATGCTTGTAAATGTAAATTCTATCTTCATTAGCTTCAATATATGAATTATTTACAACTGCACCGTATGACAAAATCACCGATATACCTTAAGGCTGAAATTATCTAAGAAAACAATATGGCTTTAACAATGGCTAACTCTGTATAATATTCCTCAATGAAAATTATATATTCAGTGACCTCAATATGTGAGTGATATACTAATGTGTCTTATAAGAGTATGAAAGGATATAGCGTAAGGATGGAATTATGTTCAGAAATAATGTGGATTTTAGCAACAGTGAACATTAATTTTAAATAAAAGTTAAGATTTTCATTAATTTCAAGTTATGACTTCTATGCTACTTTACCCTATCACAGAAATATATTTATATTCTAAGGGTCAAATTATCTTCCTAAACTTTATAGAATTCAATGACAGATTTTCCTACGAGTTGACCAAAGGATATTAGGTAGATTTAATGTTCTCTTCACTATAGGGACGAGATATACGGTGTAGTTATATGGAAGAGTCTGGGAAGCCAAGTTTGTTCCCTACCTTACGCTGAGACTGTTAAACGCGTCCTCACCAGTTTGGTGGGATGGAAATTTATCTCACAAACTTATGATAAATGAAATCCAATGATAAAAAAAAAAAAGAGGACAAATTACCTTACGAAAATTTGAGAAACTGCTTGTATACTTCAGGTGTTATCAAGTTAGGGAGAAAATCTATCGACAATAACATTAACAGGTAATACCAAGGGTGGCCATGACAAGAGGTGTACCATCCAGATGAGCACTATTCACTGAACCTTGGGCGAGTCTTCAATGAAAAAGGTGTTATACCCTTAGTGTAATTACGTTTGATAATGGATTGCTTGTGGCTATATATAGCTACAAGTGACTATAATGGTTAACACCTCCAGGCTATATATGTGGTTACCTTATATACTCTGCAGGTGTGTATCCGTGTGTCAGGTATTGTGTGGTTAGGTTAGGTTGTGTAGAAGTTTATTGAATCTTATAAGAAGCTATATAAGATTACCTTGTGGCTATTTATGGCTGAACTATAGTGACGAAGATTTCACCTTAAACCTTACTTATGGCTAATTTATGACAGACATGTGGCTAGGATTACTTTACCTGTAGTTCTATACCTGGGTGACGTGTAATAAAGGTACAAACTTAATCTTGTTTACTATGGTATGTCTGATCACCAATTATACAGTACAGTACCTCTATTGCTGACTACAAAAGACTCATTTGCTCCCAACATGGTTAACTACATGCATGTTTCCCAGACGATGCTTGCGTATGAATATCAATGAACCACCTTTAAAGGATGAATGACAAATTACGACAATGAAAACAGCTTGTATATATAAATGTTTACCAAGCATTAACGAGGCAACCATACAACTGTGATACTTCCTTCAATATAGTTAAAATAACTTACTCTAATGCTATACATATATATTTGGTGACTAAGAAGGAAAGTCTTTTAATCATCAATCAATATGTTCGATTATAATGACATGACTTGATAGTTATTGCGACACAAAACTCAACAGTGATTAATGGTTTATGGTATATGAGTCAAATTACAATATTTTCCTCGTTCAGATTAGTAATAAACATGAACGAGTTGACCTGTTTGTTATTACTACTCTAAAATACCAATTATCTGTACTTACTGTTTCTCAATTAATAACTGCACTCATAAGGTCGTTAAATGAGGAATAAGAATCAAGAAATAATCTAGAATTTATACAGTAAATTGAACAACCAGAGATGCTTATTCATCTTTATTGTGGGATTATGCACACACACACACACACACACACACACACACACACACACACACACACACACACACACATTTCGATCTGCTGTGAAAATTTCCTCTGGCTACCACAATGTTACTCCATGGCGTTGTAATATTTTGCCTATTTTTTGTACGTAAGACAAACTAAAGTCTTCAAAATAACCCAGAAATATATGAGTATAGAAAATATTACAGAGAGCGATGGAGAGCGTTACAAAGAGCGATAGAGAGCGTTACAAAGAGCGATAGAAAGAAGGTTACAAAGAGATTTACAGAGAGCGATAGAAGGGATAAATGAGAAAGAGAGACAGATATAACGATAGAGAAAGAACGAACAATAAAAAATAATTAATAGTAAAACAAAAACAACTTGACGAGTAGGATAAAAGCGATTGAAAAAAAAATAGTAATAAAAACAATAGCAAGAATTAGAAAGAGAAAGAACAATAACAAAAGATTCGAGAGAGGGAAAGAGAGAGAGAGTGAGGGAAAGAGTTCTGATTCTATTCGTAAAAGTCAGGACTGATCATAG
Source organism: Homarus americanus (assembly GCF_018991925.1). NCBI lineage: Eukaryota > Metazoa > Arthropoda > Malacostraca > Decapoda > Nephropidae > Homarus > Homarus americanus. Next base: position 4,648 of record NW_024755364.1, read on the forward strand.
CTTTTAGCAGTCAGGGTAACTTCCAGACTGCAGCTATTAGAGATTTACCTCATAACCTATACTAGAGAAGCTAAGCACCTCGTTAAGTCTAAGGGGTTTTGCTGTTTCTCTAGCTTACTAGGTGTGGGCTAGTGTCCAGAGCCTCTACAGTCTACCAGGTGTGGGCTAGTGTACAGAGCCTCTACAGTCTACTAGGTGTGGGCTAGTGTACAGAGCCTCTACAGTCTACCAGGTATGGGCTAGTGTACAGAGCCTCTACAGTCTACCAGGTGTGGGCTAGTGTACAGAGCCTCTACAGTCTACCAGGTGTGGGTTAGTGTACAGAGCCTCTACAGTCTACCAGGTGTGGGCTAGTGTACAGAGCCTCTACAGTCTACTAGGTGTGGGCTAGTGTACAGAGCCTCTACAGTCTACCAGGTATGGGCTAGTGTACAGAGCCTCTACAGTCTACCAGGTGTGGGCTAGTGTACAGAGCCTCTACAGTCTACCAGGTGTGGGTTAGTGTACAGAGCCTCTACAGTCTACCAGGTGTGGGCTAGTGTACAGAGCCTCTACAGTCTACCAGGTGTGGGCTAGTGTACAGAGCCTCTACAGTCTACCAGGTGTGGGCTAGTGTACAGAGCCTCTACAGTCTACCAGGTGTGGGCTAGTGTACAGAGCCTCTACAGTCTACCAGGTGTGGGCTAGTGTACAGAGCCTCTACAGTCTACCAGGATGTGGGCTAGTGTACAGAGCCTCTACAGTCTACCAGGTGTGGGCTAGTGTACAGAGCCTCTACAGTCTACTAGGTGTGGGCTAGTATACAGAGCCTCTACAGTCTACCAGGCATGGGCTAGTGTCCTGCTCCTGGAAAGTTAACTCATCATGACTTAGCCTCCCAATTTTGGCCCCGGAGACTGACCAAGAGCCTAAGGTAGAGAAAGAGGGAGAGACACCTGACCGGGTAGTTAAGAGCCGTCTTGTAACCCGGTATTAGCCTCACGCTGGATAATTCGGCGAGTAATTATGATGCGTGGGGGAGAGTAAGTGGCGGTAATTATCCACGGGTTACCCCAGCTTATAAAGTCACGCACTCGACTTAAGATCTTGGAAGAGCTTCTCGGTGTTACTCCTTTACTGGTGAGGTGTAATTAAGACTTACTCGTGTGTAACAAAGGGAACAAGGGTGGGTGGGTGTTGTGTTGCCCGTGTGTTAAGTCTAACACCGGTTGTGCTCAGTGTGAAATTAAAAATAACACTTTGTTTTGCCTCTCAAACATACCTATTCGAAACAAGTCAAGTGAATCAGAGAAGCAGTATTAAAACCATTTCAACACTCGAAAGAAAGACCCGTTCTTAAGTGGCTTGACCTGTGAGTTTGTCTGTCACCTAAATAGACACGAAAATACATAAGAAAAATAACACTCATCATATTTTTTACATCCAGCCAGAGATGAACACCGGGGCGCCATCTGTAGTTGATTTCGGAATTGGTTGACAAATATTTTATTGACGAAAAACCCTTCAATTTTGTACCGTAATTTTTCAGCACATTATACACAGGATCGTGGCTATCACACACCCACGACACCTCAGTATCATCCCCCCCCCTGCCCCCCCTTCACTCCATAGCAGTTCATTTATAGTCTAGTGCTTAGTGTGTTGGGTCGACGATTACACACATGGAGAGGATTTCGAAACACGATTCAAAACTGCGGTATCCGGATGAGGAGTAAACACGACACATATGGGAGAGGTGTGTGTGTGAGGTCACAGGTGTTGGGAGGTCTGACCAGAGGCTCCAAGCGATTACTGTGAACCATTGAAGTTACGGAGTTGACTCACGCAAGGTATAATAGTCAGTACCGCATTCCACTACTAATTAAAAAAGTTGAAAAGGTACCCAATGATCACACGGCGGCACTGGGGGAAGGAGAGCCGAGTGGTGGCAAACGTTAGCTAATGTTGCAATATGATGACTGAGTGAGCGAGCATGATGACCAAAATGATTAAAGGTGACACTATACTGTACACGTAATCCCACGCAGGGGAACGATGACCCTGAAGACCAAAGCAAGTTACCATCATGGCCACATATCTACAATGACTTTTATTATGATTTAAAGAATTTTCTTACATAATATACTAAATAAAAGCTAAATTACCCACGACACAAGTAAAGTACACCATATTAAGATAAACATTTAAACAGGTCAAGGGATAGATAAGGGTAGAGAGAATACTAATACCTAGAACGAATACAACTTCAAGGTAGAGCAGCGGGCAAACAGGTTCTTCCGATAACCTGGCGTCGAGAGGCCGTAGGAAGGATGATAACAGGACATGATAAAACCTGAATACAAGTAAAAGAAACAAAAAAAATCATCTTTCAAACAGCCAAGATTCATTTTGTCTAACCTTGGCGAGACAACTGTTGGATGATTGATTAGAAAAAAGATATGTGAAAAGAATAATCCAACAAAAAATAGTCTACAGTGAAACCTCTATTTAAACGACTCTATGGAGAAGAACCATTGTATTTCACAGTACAATTATTTCATACAATCTATTCTTCAGACGGACGGAGGATGAGAAGGACAGAGTATAAGGGAATGATCTAGGAAGAATATTAATAAAGAAAAAATAATGTTATTCTCTAAAAAAAAAAAAATTTATCATCATTATTCACTAAGTTGGTTCATCCAGTCGAGGCTTAAGCATGTACAGAGTGTGTGTGTGTGTGTGTGTGTGTGTGTGTGTGTGTGTGTGTGTGTGTGTGTATGTGTGTGTGTGTGTGTGTGTGTGTGTGTGTGTGTGTGTGTGTGTGTGTTTACCCTATCTCTTCACTTTAAATGTCTTATCGTCATATTAACTACACAGTACTGTACACCTCACCCAGACTTGGTTTTGGAGGAGAAAGAAAAACCCAAAAGACACAGGATAAGAAAAATCCGCAACTGTAAACTGAACGCCTCTGTTACTTAACTTGAAGGAGGGAGTGGCCAGTCCTCATGCAGTACAGCCTCTACCTGCAAGGGGGGCTGACGGAGGAGGAGGAGGAGGAAGAAGAAGAAGAGAAGGTCCAAGGTGTGTGAGTGTGAGGAGGAGGAAGGGAGTAAGGTGTATGTGGATGAGGAGAGAGAGAGAGAGAGAGAGAGAGAGAGAGAGAGAGAGAGAGAGAGAGAGCAACACACCCCCTCGTGGAGATAATGATGACGCAATAGATATAAATGCGTCCAGATATATACACGCCTGTACTTAACACACTGTACAGCTCATATGCATATGTTCCTACCATCAAGGCAATGCGCCACTATACATACATATGAATACATCTACATACATGCATGATATTAAGATAACTAACTGTGATCAGGAAGTGGTCGTTGAGGGGCGGCAGGACGACCAAACAGATGATAAACTCTAACTACACGACCCATCAGAGGAGCCAGGGATTAACTGTTACTTTCTCTCCAGGCTCCCAGGTATGTAAATTAGAGAAAGCAAGAGAGTGAACAGAAGCAGTAAAAAGAAATCAAAATAAATCGCTCTGAATTATGTTTTTTTTTCAATATATAAAACTCATCTTAAGAGGAACATATAATTTTATCCAGACGATCGCCTCTGATTACCGGTACTTAAACAATTTGTTCTTTTTTACTCACGTCAAGAGATAATCCTTTACACAGATGTAGGTCCACTGTAAATTCTCTTAAAACATTCTAAAACATTTGTGCTATGAATCAGTATTATTGTGGTAAAGTGTTGCTATTTTGGCTGCTCTTGTCAAAATTGCCTCACAGCGCCAGTATCTCACCTCAGACAATTCTCAACCCACAAAGACACCCGCAATGAAAAAGTTCGCTCGTTCTATCCGGCTCTTATTCCGCGTAACTATTTGTTGTTTTTTTATCTTGTTTTATGTGACATACAATAGTGATCAGCAACAATAAATAATAAAAATTTCATAATATTCTGTTATCGAAGAAAGAAACAGTGAAAAACCGTGACACCAACTTAAGCGACGCGACGGAGCAGTTTGTCATACTGCTCTACTAATGTGGATGCTTTATTACCTGTTCAACGTCACGAAGAATAACCTTAAAAACAATAACATATTTTTCCTTGTCTTGCTACGGTGGCAGAAATAGTCCACCGACATACCAATATGGCCATGGATGGTAGTCGGTCAGCCTGGGGATATGACTCAACTGAAAGAACGAATCAACAGTTATCAGTATATGGAGATCCTGAGTGAAGTTTCTACCTGAACCACTACCAACATAGAATAGATACCAGTTCAGTTCACAATAGTCAGGAAGTGAGATACACATTTCATGAACATTCATATACAATCTTCTGTGACGGTCAGATAAAATCAGGTTCGATGCTTGAAGAAAATTTATGAACATGTGTGGCAAAACAAGTGCGGCATCGATATAAGACGAGCCAATGAAAATATAAATTATGTAAGGTGCAATATTCAAGACCTGTCAGAACTAATATAAATCTTTGACAAACTGGTACATCATAACTAGTAGACCTGAGAACTTGTGATACGTACCTGGTTAAGATTCAGAATATTTAATACCCAAAAAAATTATACTGTAAGGTAATGAAAAAGAATAACTCGATGGAAATATGTTTGTTATATAACTCTTTACTGATTAAATTATTTGTTCCAAGGAGTGGCGATGTCTGCCCTCATTCTCTATTTCATCAATACTACAAAATTATACCTGTAATATACCTGCCAATCATTTCCCATCAACGGCCCAAAATATACAAATAACTCAACAGCATTGTGCCTTACGCTTTCTAAACTCTAGTTCCTACAAAATGGTATCAGATAAGCTTTATATCTTCATTAAATGCATAAGAAACATTGAAGATTAGTATTACCATCATATACTAAGGAAAATACATAATACGCAACTCACATACAAATATTTCTGACGATATAAAGATTCAACCAACTGGGCCTCTTAAGCTGAAGCACAAATGTAACATGGGTAAAACATCCTCAACATCACACTATAACTAGACATGTTTACTTAGTACCAATAAGGAGACAACATTAAGGTAACATCCCAAGTGTGAATTTTATTTTATTTTTGTAAGTTATGTTTGTGATTTACTCGTAATTTAAGTCAATCAGTGGATACATTATTACGTCATCATAATTTAGGTATATTTAATTTAGTTTCTCGGCCAAAATATATAATTCATACACGAACTAATCCCTCTTGTTAATTCCAGTTTGTACCAGAAGTAAAAACAATACCAGTAATTCAGAAGCCGTATAACAGTAATAAGAGGAGATTATGACAAACACCATTGATACCAAGGTAACAATTTGTACCAAGACTAAGCAGTAAGTGTTTTGTTGATATATTCCTGTCATCCGTCTTGACATATCTTGGAAAGTATGACGTATAAATAACATTGTATATACAAAATACCACTCGTTAGTTTGCACGTTCCATAGCGTTAAGTGTAGAGAGCTGTGGGTGGACTCATATATCTCTGAAATTCCACCACGAATCACCAATGCTGAAGAGAGAGGAACATTTGTGGTCATTTATCCATGAGAATTATACGTGGTGAAGCAGAAGGTGTGTGTGTGTGTTCACAGGAGCCGCCTATGAGAGGTAATGGCTGAGTCCTGGATAGGCGGTACACAGTCTGCCGTCTTGTAGTATATAACCATTTCTCTGCTGTGTAACTCCGACATCCGCCGCAGACAATGTGAAACGCTTCCAGAGACACACACTACACAGCAGCCCACGTAACAACAAGAACGATCTCCAATCAAGGTGTTGACAGGCACTATTGGAGATCATCTTATCGACCCATATCTCATACCACAGCAACATACCGAAGATTCGTAGAAGCGTTTCCTTGTGTAGACTTTGCCAGTTCATGTGTGTCCCAGCAGGTGGAGGAGGCGCGGGGGTCCTCTTCCATGACCACCAAATCTAAATACTTTTGTGGGACCATTTAACAGTGGCAACAACAACTCCCTGACAAATAAGAAACGATCCACCACATTACCTCGGGAATTTTTGAGCGTGAGACAATCAGCGGTGCAGTGGTGGCTGAGAGAAGTAGGGAGCAACTTGGAAGATCTACCTTAATGAGGTAAAAGTATCACACTGTGTAGTTGTATAAAAAAAAAAAAAAAAAAAACAATATTTAGGAGTTTCATTTTCCGTCGTGTGCTTTATCGATAACTTCTATTTGTTTTGTTTTAACTTCGAACTGACCATCAACGATCACGTAGAATCTTAATCACAATACAAATAAAGATATAGGTTCATACATGACTTAAATGAACCCACTTTAGGAATAATTTGTCTGTTTGATGATAGGTAAAAAACGTCTTTAATGACACAAGGCAAATTTGATCATATACGAATTAATTGCCATTAAGTTATAACAATATAATCTAACGTAAGCATATCAGGCCAAATCATTAAATATAAAAAGTCTATCATTATAAATTTTCACCTTCTTAAATCATAAACAACAAAAATGATAATACTAACAGCAATAAAGACGCATGTAGGAGGCCACTGGTAACTAGCGAGGGGTGGACGCGTCATCAGGTGGGCTCTGTGGCCGGGACAGGTAAACTAAACACCCAGAGAACCATTTACCTCGTCACATCTCTCGCTCATACTGCTACTAATGATCCAGTTGACAACACCACAAATGTTAGCCACGCTTCACTCTGCGGCCGCTAATGTATCGTCGGTGGTCGTCCTCTTAACCAACCCGGCGGAGGAATACGTCGTCACAAGAAGTTGGCGGGAGGACGTGAGGAGTTACTATAGTCTCGGGCAGTGGGGAAGACGTTTCATCCCTTGGTGGTAACATAATGGAAATACAAGTGTAGGAAATTACGCATATTCTAGGGAAGATAAATGGTTGGCGATAACACAAGGGAAGATTATTAAAAGTGGAAAGACATACGTGACGGGGTATTACAAGCACCACAAAAGTATAACTACAGACGGAGGTGAAACAATCAAGTGTGCAGAGGCTGGAGCAAGTGAGCAAAGGGGTGTAGCAGAAGGCATGACATGGTAGCTAATGGATAAATACAGAGCGTGAGGAGACTTTACTAACGGTGTGACAACGACTGTGTAGAAAGAACTGGTGATGATGATGATGATGACGATGATGATGATGACGATGATGATGATGATGATGATGATGATGATAAAATAATAAAAATAATAATAATAATAATAATAATAATAATAATAATAATAATAATAATAATAATAATAATAATAATAATAATAATAATAACAATAACAATAATAATAATAATAATAATAATAATAATAATAATAATAATAATAATAATAATAATAATAATAATAATAATAACCATTTTAATCCGTCAACATCATAATCATCACAAAATAAACTTCACCTTTTCCTTGACATTAAACAATAATAAACAGTAAATAATAAAAACAAAAAAACAAAATTCCAGACAAAACAATATCCAAGAGTTTGTGTAAAACAGCTAATGCAAACAGACAAAAACCTACACTAGTTCCGCTTGTGGTAATTTGGGTCTAAATTTGCATACTAGCGACTCGTCTTCTGCTAAATGAAGCCATTCGTGAGCCTCACCTGGGTGGCTTCTATCAACGGCTTGACACTATCATGTAATTTTATCCTTTAATTTTAATTGAACATAAGCTATGGCTCTTAAACTAGCTAACACTATCACTTGAGGTGTCAAACTATAGCCATTGCGTGTTATCGCTTGTATCCACAACTGGAAATTAGGACGTGATGTTCATTCCCGATCAGGACCAGCCGCAATACGGTGTTCTGAGTACAAGACGGTGTTCTGAGTACAACACGGTGTTCTGAGTGGTTCTGTTCACTGTTTATCTTCAATTAGAAAACTGGCGAGATTCCACACGTTACAAGACTGGGTTTATATTAAGAGCAATTCTATATGTTAATTTTGTCTCCTTGATGATAAGTGAACTATCTGGTTATCACTCGAACCACACTACAAGTTTTTGCCAGTTTTAACCTCTAATGCTTCGGTTTAATCTAACAAGCAAAATGCGTTCTTACACTTCCAATTAAGAGGAAAATTATACATACAAACACTTAAGAAACCGGGTTGTGAATCTAAAATATCGTCAATATTAGCCCTTCAAAAATCGGACAGCTAAGTACCATCAGATGTTTTAGTTCTTTGAGTTCTTTATATCATTTAGTTGTCTACATACAGATTTTGATGTTCCGTCACTTTCATTCTAAATCCTCTTGGCGTACCGTTTGTCATCATAAGAAGATTAATTCTCACAACAAGACATCAAAGTTTATGGCTTGTTTACTTCCTACCTTCACCATAACACAACAACAACACCATCATCCAGTTGTACCTTCCTCCACTAACTCTCTTTAAAGAATTCCCCACAACACAACATAACACAAGACACCTTTAGCACCACACCACGTACACCCACATACTGTATCTCCCTCACACTTACAATACCCCCCCCCCGCCGCTCCCTGATCACCTTCACACAGCTAAGGCACCACACGTTCACTCTTGACTCAAAACACTCCCACTGACCCAAGGAATCTGTAGTGCATCCCCAAGTAGTCCAGCACGATAGCAACACTCAAGACTATCCAACGGCACACTCCCTACACCTCACGTACCAACCATCCTATACTCATAACACCACCCCCTTTCTCTCCTCCACACACTTCGAGCGTTGTCATATCTCTATCATCCCATACCTACATTATCTCTCACCCCACACCCCCACATCTCCCTCACCCCACACCCCCACATCTCCCTCACCCCACACCCCCACAGCTACCTCACCCCTACATTTCCTTCACCCCACACCCCCCATACATCTCCCTCACCCCACACCCCCACATCTCCTCACCCCACACCCCTACATCTCCCTCACCCCACACCCCTACATCTCCCTCACCCCACCCCACACACATCTCCTTCACCCCACATCCCTACATCTCCCTCACCCCACACCCCCATACATCCCCCACCCTACATCCCCCAGTACCCCCACCCACCCCCTACCTGTATAGCATGGTGGGTGGGGGCGCGGTGGTTCCCTATCACGTCTCCTGACTATTAATCAGAATATCCAGAATGCGAAGCTTCTTCCGCTCACCCCCAGGCGTAATAACCATAATGGATATCCCCTCACCCTCCCCCCCCCCTCACACACCTCTCTCCTCCGTCCCCTCACACACTTCCCTCAGTCCTTCCCCTCACCCCTGCCCCCTCACCCTCACTCCGTCCCCCTCACACACTTCCCTCAGTCCTCCCCCTCACCCCTCACACATTTCTCTCCGTTCCTCCCTCACTAACCCCTCCTCCTCCTCCTCTGCCTCACCTCAACCATACCTACACCTTGGCTCTGAGAATTCCACCTCTCTCATCCCTCCCAAGTCCCACATCTTCAATCCATTTTCCCCCATTCCTCCTCCTTCCATCCATTACTTACTTCTTCATTATCACTCTTCCCACCTTCATCCAGTTCGTCATTATCTCTATTCATTATCGTTCTTCCTATCTTTATCGACCTCTTCACTACCTCTTTCCCCACAGCTCTCCTCTATTAATTTTCAACATCTCCCCCAGTTGCTTCCTGCATTCCATTCAGTGTTGTGATAGATCTTAAAGGTAACACAAGGTAAGTGTTCATTTTACAAGCAGAGGGAGAGACTCTTTGATCCAACATATACGAGGAAATATTGTAAAACCGTGTGTCCAGTGATCGATGACCAAAGTTTCTCGATAAAAATAATAATAATAATAATAATAATAATAATAATAATAATAATAATAATAATAATAATAATAATAATAATAATAATAATAATAATAATAATAATAATAATAATAATAATAATAACTCAATAATGAAACAACCGCATCACCAAACCTTACTTAAAATAGAATCCGATCCTTTATACTGATACAACATAAACGAATCCCTTCCATTCAACACCATGCATAATTCCAACCCTTATCTAAATGAACTTATACAACGCTAACCTTAGCCACAAACCCGGATATAATATTAGCCTTTCCTTATCAATTTGGGGGACTTTGTTTTCTTACAACCTCGCTTCTTGGACATACATACATACATACATACATACATACATACATACATACATACAAAAGGAAAATGCACAAAAAGATTCACGCATACACACACACACACACACACACACACACACATACATACATACATACAAAAGGAAAAATGCACAAAAAGATTCACGCACACACACACACACACACACACACACACAGAAGACCGAAAGAAAAATAATAATATGATGAGAATTTCTTCACCAAATCTCCTCATTATTTTGACTTTAACAGAAGGATCCAATCGCTTATCTAATCCTGCCAATCACTCTTCCAATCTGTTCTCTCGGCCCTAATCAGTTCTCTAAACCTACCAATGAGCTTATATAATTTTACCAATCAGGTGTATATTGCTTTGAATCTAACTAATCTTTTTTAATCTGTACTCTAATACTCTCAATCAGTTCTCTAAATCCTCGCAATCTCAGCTCTAATCCTCGCAATCTCAGCTCTAATCCTCGCAATCAGTTCTTCTAATCCTTCCACTCAGTTCTCTAATCCTTTACAGCAGCGTTAATCCTCTCTCTCTCTCTCTCTCTCTCTCTCTCTCTCTCTCTCTCTCTCTCCTGGGTTTACAAGATATATCGCAGTCATCATTACCACCAGCGACCTTTTGACCCAATACAACACTTCTCAGTACACGGCCACGTCTCAAGTCTTCACCTCACGATTTCAATTAGTCATCTTGAACTGTTCCTCCACATATCACCTAACGATCACAGTATTGTTTTTTTTTTAAAGGGGGTTTTGATTTTGACCTTTGACCTAAATTGAAAATAACGAGAGAACGTTTATAGACACGGGCCGGTAAACCTATTCCATATATTAACTTATTTATATAACCATTAAATTATATGCAATCGACTCCTCTAATTAAGTTGGCATTAGATGGGTTGGATAATTTATATATATTTTTCTATTAGTTGTATCAGTACTTTATGAATGCCAAGCCAAGCCAAGCCAAGCCAAGCCAAGCCTTCTTCTGTCTATAACCACTGCCAGACGTAAGATTTGTGCTGTATAATAACATTAGTCCTGGTTTGGTTTCACAATACATCCAGAGTAAAATAATCAATCTTATACTGTTTTATTTTGTTTGTTTGTATATCATCACCACCTACTGATGAGTATGCCATGTTACTGGGGCTCTCTATAACCTCTACCCACGGTGAGTATTATCATGTGTAAGGTGACTGGGAATATATTTACCATTCATCGCGGTAAAGAGATACATTAAGGTCACAGTTCGCGTGTCGGGTTCCTATGGCACGCACGGTTTACATATACGAACATAGTGATAAAGTTTGTAAAGGTATTATTATGAGTGAAGACAGGTTACCTCAATGGTGTTCAATTTTAAATACTCAATCAATGACGACAGGACCTAATGCCTTGGGTTTCGGAGCGCAGTTCTAACCAATTTCAAACAGTGACGCTTCCTACCATCCAACACAAACCTCAAACTTAACTCACACGATACAAAACTGCTGGTGTAGTCACTATTCAAGGCAGCACGCTACAATAACATAACAGCCCTTATATGACACAGCTACTTGATTACCTGCAGTGACTGGGTTCATTTTGTCCCTCGTCAACATATTTCATGATGGCCTCCTGTCAGTGCCCCGACACCCCTCTTATGTATCTTCATTACCTCCACCACCCGTGTTTGTATAATTTATGTTTAAGTTATGGTCTCATGAGGTAATACACCTCTATAATTATAAATAATGTATCTAACGTTGTTCTGAACATTGTTATTTAAGATCCAAAAAAGCCAATGTATCTATTTGTTTATATTATCATTATCTTTGTTATCATACGTGTGCACATCCTTTAAGGTATGTTAACTGACAGTGCAGGATGTATTATTCAGGACCAGTATGAAAGGCCAATGTGGGCGGGTGTACTCATCATCAGGCAGAGTGCGTGGTGATGAGGTTGGTGGCCAGGTTAGTTGTGTTGGCAAGTCTCGACCAGTGTCAGGTCGCCCGTCACTCCTCGTTTGTTATGAAGGATCCTCTTGACTGATGTTCCCTCTTACTGGCCACTCCCTGTTGCCACTGCCTCCATGCACAGTTATCTCTCCTAGTGTACTGTGCACGGGTATCCTAGAGCCAAGCCGAATGGTGATGCTGAAGTGTACTACTCCTACACCTTCCCAAGACTTCACTCTACTAACACAGCCTCGTATTGTCCCAGCCAACCCACCTAAAACATCAAGGGTCCTTCTTTATACAAACAATAACATCACTGAACTGTTAACTTGACTTACTAGGGGTATTATATTGAGTTTCAGTATCAGGAGGATTTAACATCTTGAAAATTAACCCAGTTTAGGTACTCGTTTCCAATGATCTTGTGTAAGTTGAAGGTATAGAAGAGTAGGGGCGAATATTTCTTCCTATTTCAGTCATTTCCCGTCACTATCTACATTTATTTTCTACTAATCTACTTTTGGAGGGGTTTCTATGTCCCTTAATACACACGATACAAAGCAGGTGAGGATTAAAGATAACTTATCGATAAATAAATTGATGTACCGGAGTTAAATTACAGGAAATGGCTTTATGAATGATGTGAAAAAGATAAAAGACTCAGTTATTAGTTATCTCAATTAAGTCTCCCCTCACTTGCAAGACCTTCTTAGCTCATCTGTTTTTTAAAGTTGTCACCACCATAATCGTCGTCTTCGTCATCGTCGTTATTGTCGCCGCTGTAGTCATTTCTATTGTGTGGTTAAGTGACATCACCAACCTGAAATAGACAAGCCTTTGCATCCGCTTGTGGTGGTCGCGTTTTAAATTCTGGTGGAGAACCTTGACATCATCGCCAACAACGAATCAAGAATACCCTTTGCCCCTCGGATCACTTGCATACAGACAACGCACCGATTCTAAGATGATCGTAAGAGGAGAACAAAATCCTATTATACCTACAAATGACATAACGTATCTTACTGACATATCTAACGAGGTCTCGGGGCGTCTGGGGACTCCAGTTCGAATACTCTTATCCAACGCTTTACCATAATCGAACCAACGACCCAAAGGACAAGAAGCGAATGTGTTGCAATTCTATTTCCACAATCCTAAATGACGCCCTTAAGGATAACATCAAACCCTTAGTCAACCCTAAGGGCCCTTAACCCAATCCTAAAACATTATTAAAAGCTGCAACACAAAAATATAGCTAGTCAACATGGAGGCAACATAGCACTGAGACTCTACCTTCACATGAGAGGAACAAAACGTGGGAGAAGAAACGTGGGAGGTGATGAAAACAGGGAAGAACAGATTATGGGAGAACAAAACGTAAAAGGGACGAAAGCCCAGCGAGAATAACGTAGTTTAATAACCCTGGCAGCTGAACCACCTAAAAAAAAAAAAGCTAAGGTAAATGCCATCATAGAAATCACCCATTTTTCCTGAATTACCAGAGGTCTAACAAGCCTAAATTAATGACCTTAACTAACGACGAAGCTAATTCATAAATAAACTAATTAAGCGACCACGAGTCAGAAGTTAACGAGGAGGTGGTGGTGTGAGGAGAGTAGATAAATCTTTGGAGCTCTGTTGACATATTGACCCCTGTCTGACCCCGTGTGTGTCTACCGTGACGTCACTGGTAAACAATAGAATTCTAGAGGAGTAAAAGATGGATGAGATGATGGAATAGATTGGTTTATTTATTGGTTTATTGGCAGATGTTTATGATAGGTATTGATTCATATATATATAAAATTAGCTTGAACACAAACACACACAAACTCACTCTCACTCTCTCTCTCTCTCTCTCTCTTTAAAACTCTTCCTTATTCTTTACTTCTCTCCCGTCTTCTCCCCTCCCTATCCTTTTCCTTCTTCCCTTTCCCTTCTTCCTCCTCCTCCTCCTTCCCCTTCCTCACCTCTCTCCTTTCCCTTCCTCCTCTTTCCACCCCCTTACCACCACCTCCTCCTCCTCCTCCTCTTCCTCGTCCTCCTTCCCCCCACTTACCTCTCCCCTCCCTTCCTCCTCCGTCGCCCTCACCACACCAGTACCATGACACTGCACAAAACCCCAAAAGTTGAAGACGAAGAGAAACAAAAACAACAACGCAGACCCCGACTTCCCTCTCTCAATATCCAATAACGATGTAATTTTAGATTCGGTAATCACTATATCGCTAACCGAATAATTGGGACACCGTAAATGACCATGCTTCAAGAATTATATCGCTAGAAATTCGAAACACATGAATGGGACTATAAAAAATATTTAATTTGAGGAGATTAAGGAGAAATTCACGCTAGTTAGGGAATTAATCGTTTCCAAAATTATAATGCTGGAGATTCGAGCTTGTATGAGGTGAAAATGTCTTCCTCGTGCCGATTTCACGTGAATAATAACCATAAATCTATATAATCTTTAGGAAAATAGAAATACATTTATAAGTACAGGAAATATTATGACAGTAAACTAGAAACCAATATTGGTCCTATAAAAATCGTCAGAATTATAAACAATACTGGAAATTCGAAATCAATAAACATAATATTTACTGAATCAAACTACAGATAAAATTTGTCTTCCCCGAAAAGGTTACTCAGGTAAAGGTATTATGGTGGAAATAAGTTGAAGATCCACATTGCTCCTAAAGTTTCACAACAAGACTAAGAAAGATCATGAGAAACATCACCAATTACCAGAATAAAAATAGGTCCAAAATTCTTGCTATCATGGCTGGAAATAAACCACGAGTAATACAATCTCCGGCGACGATAAAACAGACCCGAAATAAGAGGCTTGTGGAACGGCCTGCATCGACGAAAAGCCTCCCAGAGAAATATAATAATACTCCGGCCTGCAGTGAGCCTCAATTAGCGCCCATAAGACTCAGTGTTGATAGTTTCTTGCTGAGGGGAGATTGAGGCCACGTACAGGCTCCCTTCCTCCCTCCCAGGTGACTCTATCATTACCTGCCCCCACCATCCTGATAACACCTGGTGCTCTACCGCTCCACCAGTGGTTGAGGTGCGACGGAGAGACCTCATCAGCAAGTCATTAGGCCAAGATTAAGTTAGACTCGCCTTCTTTTTTTTTTTGCCGTTTCAGAGCACATACATTGACTGCTTCAACAACAACTAGATATACAGTAGATCTTCTCGTTGCGGGATTTTACTGAAGCTATCAGGATCAAACACAGATATCCTTGGCCTTGTTATAGAAGAGGAACATGAGAAGAGAAAGCAGAAGTAAGAGAGAATGAAGGAAGGGCATGTATCTGCTCTTAATTCTCCCGACTAACCAACAGTACAGAGCAGGGAAAAATCTTGAGTAACCCAAATCATTAGTTCTCAAGGTAACAAAATGTCAACAGGTAAGGAACTGCTCTCACTCTTTCCTCAAGATATGTGTAAGACAAGTGAAGAGCATTATCAAAACAGAATCAGTTATTGTTTAGTCACATAAGCTTCACAGACAACACATAAGCTTCAAAAACAACACATAAGCTTAAAAAACAACACATAAGCTTAAAAAACAACACATAAGCTTAAAAAAAACACATAAGCTTAAAAAACAACAAATAAGCTTAAAAAACAACACATAAGCTTAAAAAACAACACATAAGCTTCCAAAACAACACATAAGCTTCAACAACAACAACCTTCAAGTTTTCTATATAGTGAAGTCTCATAAAAGAGTTCTACTACAGTAAATCATAAGCACTTCAACTAATTTCTTTTATTTTATTTTTATTTCTTCATTTATGGCAAGTCTCTTCCAGAATGGTGCAGTATGGCCGTGAATAAGAGCAACACAAACACTCTAATCATTCATAGTTATTCAATATTTTTAACTGTGGTAATGTGTGTGTTCTGCTATGGTGATCATCTTGCATAACACGGCATTACAGGTATCGTATACAGGTATCCTCAACACCTCATTAACACTGTATGTATACCTGTTTACCTCCTTTTCTCAGTAGCTACATACATTTAAAATGGAGATGTCAAGTAAAATAATAGTAACGCGAGTAAAAAAAAAATACTTAAGCTCTCATCATTTTCATAATTAAGGTTTGTAATTTATTTCAAGCCGTAGTAGATCAGGTGTTTATGACTGTAACCGACCTAAATCCTTAAAGAGACGTCAATAATAGACAAACACATAGACCGGATCACATTAAAAACTCCCCTTTATAATTCTATTAGCCACACCCGCCAATCAGAACCCACTTCATAAATAACCAGCCAATCATAACTTAATGCCACGCCAATTGCGCTAAATGACCCAGGTTACAAAAACTTACTGTGTCACAGAGGGCGTAATGGACCAGCTAGACTATAAAACTTTTTTCCACCCTGAGAGAGAGAGAGAGAGAGTCGATCCTCATTTCACAAGCATTAGAACAAGTGTATAAGTGGTATGTGTGGCGTATATTAGCTGTGGCAATGTTCTGAATCGTTGTGAATCACTTGTTAATCATTCTGAATCAATGTGAATCACTTCTGAATCTATGTGAATCACTGCTGAATCTATGTGAATCTATGTAGATCACTTGCTGAACCTATGTGAATCACTTGTAATTTTTTTATGAATCTATGTCAGTCACTTCTGAATCTATGTGAATCACTTGTGAATCTTTCTGAATCACAAGGAAAGGTTTAACAAGACCAAGGAATGCTAGTGACGCCCAACACTCAGACGGAAACGCCTCGCTGCCTCTCACTATAACTGGGTGTGTTAGTCTGAATGTCTGTCATCAAAGAGAGAGAGAGAGAGAGAGAGAGAGAGAGAGAGAGAGAGAGGAAAAAATAAATTAAATAGATGACAAAGGGGAGGAGGAGAAGGTTAGGTAAGAGGAGATAGGGAAGACAGGAAGACTTACAAGGACACAGGTGGGTAAGAATCACAGCCGACCGAAACCTTCCTCTGAGGATTTTTTTCCGACAGACTTAACGCACGGACGATCGAAACAAACAAACTCCAATAAAAGATGAAAAAAATATAATAAATAAATAAATAAACAAATAAACAAATAAATAAATGAAAAACAAATGAATAAGCAAATACATAAATAAAAAACAAATGAATAAATAAATAAATAAACAAACAAATAAATAAATAAATAATCAAAATATAAACACCAAATACAGAATAATGAACCAAATAAAAAAAATAAGAGTAATAGGGAATAATGAAAAACTAAGAAAAATAGAAAAGAAGCAAAGAAACAAATAATGCAGAGGAACAACTAAGAGATACACCTGATAATTACAAGCAGTAATATGCGTCTCCCCACCCCTCACCCCCACACCCCCCCCAACCCCGACACCCCCCACCCCCCCAACCCCGACACCCCCCCACCTACTATTCAAACCACCCAGCATCCCGATTTTAGTGTTATAATTTACGAGTACGTCTAACTATCTTGGAATAACTTCAAAACTAATAATAAAAATCAAACTAATTATTATTGAAGTTATCTCTAAAATTCTAACCACAATTGGGCTTAATATTCTCAAGATATTCTTTGGATTTTGATATTTCCTTATCATCTTGAAAATAGGTCAAAGTGATCTTGAAAAAAAATCTCAAAAGTTAATCAGCTCTTGTAACTATTTCAGGTGAGATAATTTGATCTAGGAACTCTAATGGCGTCAACTGGTTATGCTCATTCCTTCAATAACATGAAATATAATTATGGTGACCGTCTTATGTTCACTGCAAATTTGAACTCATTTGGCCTTTGCAATCTCAGTTCACAGATTGGACATGATCTTTGTTTCATATCCTGGATAACGATGAAGAAAAGGACGATAACGATGAAGAACAGGACGATAACGATGAAGAACAGGACGATAACGATGAAGAACAGGACGATAACGATGAAGAACAGGACGATAACGATGAAGATCAGGACGATAACAAAGAACAGGACGATAACGATGAAGAACAGGACGATAACGATAAAGAACAGGACGATAGACGATGAAGATCTTCAGGACGATAACAAAGAACAGGACGATAACGATGAAGATCAGGACGATAACAAGAACAGGACGATAACGATGAAGAACAGGACGATAACAAAGAACAGGACGATAACGATGAAGATCAGGACGATAACAAAGAACAGGACGATAACGATGAAGAACAGGACGATAACGATGAAGAACAGGACGATAACGATGAAGAACAGGACGATAACGATGAAGAACAAGACGATAACGATGAAGATCAGGACGATAACAAAGAACAGGACGATAACGATGAAGAACAGGACGATAACGATGAAGAACAAGACGATAACGATGAAGATCAGGACGATAACAAAGAACAGGACGATAACGATGAAGAAAAGGACGATAACGATGAAGAACAGGACGATAACAAAGAACAGGACGATAACGATGAAGATCAGGACGATAACAAAGAACAGGACGATAACGATGAAGATCAGGACGATAACAAAGAACAGGACGATAACAACAAGACGATAACAGTAAGTGACTCCATCTTAGGGGTAGTGGGAGACATACACGAATAATAATAAGATAAACAAACAAATCACGAGACAGCACAAAGAGAAGAAGAGAAACAACAGACAAATGATAAAGAGAAAAACAATAAAAATAGTGAGAAACGGAGAAAAAACTACACGACAAGAAGATAATATGAGGCAGTATAAAAAGCCGTGTGTTGTACAGGTAGACAGACACACAGACAGACACACAGACAGACACACAGACAGACACACAGACAGACACACAGACAGACACACAGCCAGACACACAGACAGACACACAGACAGACACACAGACAGACACACAGACAGGAGCCACACAGACAGACGCGCACGAGACAGACACACAGACAGACACACACAGACAGACACACACAGACCAGCCCACACAGCCAGGCACACAGACAGACACACAGACAGACACACAGACAGACACACAGCCAGACACACAGCCAGACACACAGACAGACACACAGACAGACAGACACACAGACAGACACACAGCCAGACACACAGACAGACACACAGACAGACACACAGACAGACACACAGACAGACACACAGACAGACACACAGACAGACACACAGAGAGTAACAAGAGCCCAGGCAGAGTACTCGCAGCCACGTTCTTGATATCTCTCTCGTTAATTTAAGACGACAGATCTGTCTCTATGATAAATGCTAATTTATTAATGTCTAGACTTTAGTGTATAATTCAACTTAAGAGTAAGCTCATTAAGGACCTCAGTTGTTGACGAGAAGAATTAAAGCACCAACGTATCTTTCTCGTCCACACAATGACCTTAGTCGACTCACCACACAAATTTGACCACCATATCTTTCGTTATTAATGTATTGTCTAATTCATTTATTAATTTTAGTTTACGATTTATTGATGAAATTTATATACGTATTTCAATATATACCATACTACATATATATATAAGGGGTATATTTAATCATTCGTATCTATATAAACATCTATGTATATCCATAAATATGTATATAAACATATACGTAAGGATGCAAGTATACGCAGAAGGACACTTTAAAATTACCACACAATGTTTTGATTGCTTGTTGGGTACACGAGTTTATATACGGTAACATTTGGTTATGATTCAACTGCAACTTCATAAGAAAAAATCAGGTCACAATATGCACGGCTTTGTGTGTGTGTGTGTGTGTATGTGTGTGTGTGTGTGTGTGTGTGTGTGTGTGTGTGTGTGTGTGTGTGTGTGTGTGTGTGTGTGTGTGTGTGTGTTGAAAAGACATCATCACTAAATAGCTTAACACCAATTTCATGTCCGCAAGCCAAACAGAATCACCCTTTCTCTCACTTAACCAGATTCATCTTGAAGAGAGAGAGAGAGAGAGAGAAAAAAAAATACTCCTTAAGGCTGTTAATCTGGTCATGAGTCCTTATTAAAACGTGTAATATCTAATATAAACAGCGATATCGTCTTACAACCTATAAAAGAGGCTTTAAGACCCCAAAGACATTAGGCTGTGGTGTCTTCTCTCGGCCGATACGATCTACAAGCACAGTTAAGAGGTCTAATAAAGTGATGATATGATGCTATGATTATTTAAGGCGACGGTGCGGTGGTAGACTGGGAGAGGTGAATGTGTCGGGAGTTGGGATTCGTTGTGGTTTGTTTACGGTGTGGTGGTTCATCTGACACGAGTCGGGGTTCAGGGTATGTGTTCCTTAGTCGAGTTTATTTGTTGTTTTATCCTGTGTCCAGACATAGACTTACTTCACGAACTCTGTCTCCTCAAACACACAAACCCTCTCTCTCTCTCTCTCTCTCTCTCTCTCTCTCTCTCTCTCTCTCTCTCTCTCTCTCTCTCTCTCTCTCTCTCTCTCTCTCTCTCTCTCTCTCTCTCTCCAGAAATAAGTGAGACACGCCCACTCAACCTCCCACACAATAGCCTGGAGCCTTCATGACCACCCAGGGAACTGATGACAGGATGCCGTGCCAACGTGGCCAATATCAGCACACAGTTCCCTTCCCTCACGCTGCCTTCAGGTCAAAATAGCCTTGCCAGGGGTCATATTATCATCCAACATAGGTCATACGGTTCTTGAAAAGCCAGTTCCCGTTTTAATCCTGGTCACACGGTCCTTGCAATATCAGTCGTAGTTTCAATACACGTCATATGGCCACGTCTCGTAGTTTCAATACACGTCATATGGCCACATCTCGTAGTTTCAACACAGGTCATAATGTCCTTAAAGCTCACGACGTATTATAATGCTGATATAGGTCACAGAAACCTTCAATACCATGTCGTACTATAGGCAAACAAAGGTCATACGGTCATTACAACACAGAGTATAATGTTCTCGCATGATATGTAAACTAATAATAAAAAAGTCTTGGTATTTTTTTAGCAATATTATTTTGTGTTTGTAATTTTATCAGTTTATAGATTTGTGTTATGTTATTGATATTCTTACTGTGAGTGTTGGAGGTTATTAACTTAACACTCGGGTTACGTCACCTGTTCCCTCAATAATCATACAACAGCTCACGTTCTACTTAAAGACATTGTCAGATCAGGTCAAGCTATCTTTTCTACACTGACAGCTCATCATACTATCCTTGAGACACTGCCAGATTATATCATGCGGTGTGGTGTCACATGTGACTTGCAGCACTGGCACACAAGATCGTATTGTTCTTGTACCATAACCTTGCCATGACATACTGTCCTTGCACGCTGGAAGATTATATCATTGTACTGCCCGTTTACCACACACCTTGCACACGATATCATACTCTCGTCCACTTCACCATTTTAATGTAATTTTAGAGATTTTTAACTGGATTTACGAAGACACAGAAGTCTAGTCTTCCAACGAAACCAAAACCAATAATCCCGTATACATCAAGGCCGCTCTGGTGTGAGTCACCTCCTGTACCCAAGCACCAATAACAAAGCATCTGGCATCCACAGTAAAGATCGGTATCGCACGAGAGTCTACACCACAGCCTGGAGTAACGACACCCACCATGGGAGACGAAGCAAAAAAAGACTCCTTAATATACGAGTCAGGGAAATAAGTAACTGTATATAACTCACACCTACACTCAGGAACAAGTCTTACAACGAGACTCGGCGGCGTGCTGGTGCTCCCTCGTGTGTACTCCATAAAGCACACACCATCGTAAAACGTCGGTGTCGTGTTGTAATGGTTGAGAGATCGTCGAGTGATCTGATTGATCTGTGCCTGACAACTTGTTCTCGGAGAATCACCTACTTCACTCCCGGTCCGCTACACAACACCCTCAGCTGGGAGTCAGAGTGGCTTACTGGAAGTAACTTATAGCCAACTGGCAAACAGTCTGGCTTATCTAGGGCCACATATCTCTAACTCGGTGGGTAGGAGGTATAGCTTCTCTTTGAGCTGTTTACCGGGTGATACAGTTCCTCACTGAGCTGTTTACCAGTTGGAACAGCTTCCCCTTGAGTTACCTGGTCGATAAGTGGACAGGTATTCGTTAGGTTACTTGTCGAAATAAGTTGGGCAAGACAAAACGATTCCTGTGTAAAATTACGAGAGCATTTTGCTGAGTTGTATGTTAAAAGAAAAACTGTACCACACTTTTTTTTCCTGGTGACTAAACATTTAAATTATTTTACCTGAACTCACTAACCATCGGACCTGGACTATCACCAAACCTAACCTAACCTCACTTAACCTTCACATAATCCTAATCTTTCCCTAACCTAACCTAACCTAACCTAACCTAACCTAACCTAACCTAACCTAACCTAACCTAAGCTAACCTAATCCTACCAAGATCATCCTACCTTATAGCTGAACTAACCGCATTATATTCGTAGTTCTAGTAATGATTCGGGATTTGTTCCGGGTTCATGGCTTAGTTCAGCCCATTACTCTACACGCGAAAATTACCTGCCCAAGACGCAGTACTCAATACACTTTTAATATATGCGTAAGATGGTATCGAGGGGATCCACAGTTTACGAGTAGAGAGCCAATCACACCCCAACCTGAGAGACGGCGGCTGAAGGTGGTGGCATACTCATCAGAGCTCCCTCTCTCTCTCTCTCTCTCTCTCTCTCTCTCTCTCTCTCTCTCCAGTCCCCCTGCCCTTTATCCATGTTTCCTTTCAATCTTTTATCATATTTTCCCTCGTAGTATCTCCTCCACAACCAAAAATGCCACCCTCTTCATCACCACAACCCACCACCCTCTTCACCACCACAACCCTCCACCCTCTTCACCACCACAACAACTCACCACCCTCTTCACCACCACAACC